>NC_051177.1:73386660-73553010 GCF_013339695.2 Rhipicephalus sanguineus | reverse complement strand
TGCGCATTGTGGGACGCCTGGTTACAGAATTCGCGTTGTGTGAAGCCTGGTTGTTATTTTCCTCTTCTACCACACTACATTACATATGTTAATGTGGTTCCTTCCCGACATGAGGCCTGTATAGGGTCTTCTTGCAAAGCAGTTTCAATCGTCGCCCATGACTTTGTGGTAGAATACTGGGCTGCCATGCAGAGTGCCCAGGTTCGAACCTCGTTCCATCCTGGATAGTTTTTCGTTTATTTTTTATTTCTTACTTCGCACGTTAGCGGTTACGGACACCGAAGGCGGCGGTGGACAACTACGGCGCCAAAAACGGCCGTCGTGATCTCATAACAGCTTTCGCTGTAAAAAGCAGAGATAAAGAAAGGGTCGTTCTATGAGAGGTGTGAAGCTCGGTTCTAGCGTTTGAACATCTGCGTCGTGACTAACCTAGATAAAACCTAGCAACAACCTAGAAGCAACCAGATTGGACTTCGGAATCGTCCAGTTTCGCTTTTTCACGCCTTGCGCGACTTAGTGCAAGCTTCGCTATTTTATTGCGATAGCAATTATATGGACAGTCTCGGCTGATTTTTGCCGTCGGTGGCCGCCGTCATTCACCGTATATGTATATATATATATATATATATATATATATATATATATATATATATATATATATAAAAGCCACAAAGAAAAGTAATTCAAAAACTTTCCGACGCGCGGACTCGAACGTGCGACCTCTCGCTTGCCAGCGCGCGGCGTTAGACGTTAGGCCACGAACAGCAACGTCTTACAGCCTGCTAACGGCGAGCTATTCATATACAACACCTACTTCAGCATGCTTTCTTAGTGAACACATAGATGGCGCGACGTGCGCGCGTGGCGCGCTTTAAACATCGTCGCCCCGCTCCTGCGAACGCCGTTGCTGTTCGCCCTACAGGGCGTGGTCGCCTTCGTGCGCTTATCTCTAGGAAAGAAGGGGCGGCCTCTAGGGTGGAGCGGGGGGCACGAAGGTTACTGCGTTCGCTGCAGCGGCCGCGTTTGCGAAAGGAGTGCGCTGTTCAAACAGAAATAAGTAACTGTGACAATTAGTTCGCGTTCGTCTTGTGTGTACCTGTTCGTTCGTTTCGTGCGTCCTGCTTTATATGAGCAGTGCGCTTCAAGTGTCGAGCTGTGACGCATCAGTTTGCGCTTGTCCTGTATGCGTTCTTTCCGTGCGTCCGTTGGGCTCGAGCGACGTTTTTTTCTGTCTCGCTGTCTCTTGCTCTGATGTTCGTCTTTCCATGTGCAAAAAAGAAAACTGGACACGGTTTAGTTAAGCTCCCCCTGCATTTTCTTTTATTTCCTCTTTCTCTTTTAAAGAAAGATTTCACGTTTCAAATAAGACTGGATGCGCGAAAAAAAAAGAGGGCTCTGAAACTGAGAAGTTTCTGGTACCAATTCCGAAAGAAAAGGCAACCGTTACCACTGGCTGGAATTCACACACAATTCGAACAGCCTGACTCCCACGCATTGTTTTCGAGATTTATGGCCACCCCCGCTCCTCCTGCTGGCGCGTTGGAAAACTATATATCAAAGGTGACATGCTGTGATTCGCGTCATATCTTGCAACCACAAAGCGCACGATCGTCTGCATGTAGGCGCTTTCGAAAGGTTGTAAATAAGAACACTAGTACGTTATCAGCACTTTAGTTTTGCCAGGATCGATTGCAACGTGTACACCACTCACTTGTGACCAATTTGAAACAAGTAAAGTTTTTTGTTTAGAACGAAAAGTGAATGATTTAGAGAGCTATATGCACTCTAGTACGAGATAGCTTTATGCAGAAAAACACAGACATCATCACAGAAACACCTGAAAAAGATACGAGAAGATAATCTGTCAGAAAGCTGTTGTTCCGTTTAGAAAAATGTTACGCGATCTACATTACTTGAACTCTAATTTTGGTGAGTGCTAAGCCGTCCCGTACAGGAATATGAGGTTGTCGAAGTGCTGTTGCAGTTTTGTCGGCGGGTTTAGAAGAAAAAAATTAGGAGACCTTTCTCTATCGAAATATGGGGCAGGCGACGATTGGCACGTGCGTGTATGCTTCGCCTGCTAATTTTCTTTCTTTCTTTCTTTCTTTCTTTCTTTCTTTCTTTCTTTCTTTCTTTCTTTCTTTCTTTCTTTCTTTCTTTCTTTCTTTCTTTCTTTCTTTCTTTCTTTCTTTCTTTCTTTCTTTCTTTCTTTCTTTCTTTCTTTCTTTCTTTCTTTCTTTCTTTCTTTCTTCTTTCTTTCGTTTCATCGCATAGCACAATGCTCCCTCCTAACTGTTTCCTTCCTCCATGCCGGGAATAGGACCTTCATCCACGTGCTTAGTAGCGCAACACTTCTGTTGCTACAGGCGACAACGATGGCCACGCGTTCATATCCTGGCATCAATGATATGTGGCAATATGTAATGACAAGTGACGTCTATAAAAGAACAGATTACCATATCAGAAACGGCTTATCGCTGACACGCCCGCGGTGGAGAGAGAGCATCGGTTATTTGAAAAAAATTCAGAACAAACGGAAATTAATTTAGAAACATATAGGGAACGGTGTTTCAGCTTCACTAACATGAAACCTGTTGAGGGGCGAAACATGCAGTGTGCGCCGGTGTTTTCCACAGCAACGTCACTGCTAATGGGCAATGTGAGACAGAAGAAAGATTAGACACAGAGACCCGCAGTCCGCTTTTACCTAACGTGAACGCTGCAAATCTTTGTTGTTCAACTACGCACAAGAAAATCTCCCAGCGGCACTACATTGCAGCTCAAGATCCAGTGCCTATATATACGGGGTGGCCGGTGAACGGTTGTGCAGCGCGAGCAGTCGGTTTTTTCAAGAAACTCGCTAGCAGACGCTGCCTGCGTCGGCGTTGTCTCTCGCGGGCGAGGGCTCATTCTCATTACTCGCGAGCTGGTAGTTCAGCGTTCACCGCAGAAAGGGCGTTTCCATAGTCAACGCGCGCCGTTCGCTCTCTCTCGCCACACGGCGAGCGCCGAGGCGGTGGCGCCCTCTCTTGTGCTCAAGCAAATGGAGCAGACGAGATTCACACGCGACAGCAGACGACGATGCGCGATGCACGCCGACAGGCGCAGACCCTAAGGTGCTTCGCCCCTAAAAGCAGCGCATACAAATACGCATTGCGCAATAAGCATACAAATACGCAAATGCACCTTCGAGGGCAGCATTTCTGAACAGCCGCATTCCCGCACACTAGCCTGCGCCGGGATTTTCAGAGTACGATGCCGCCGCCACCACCGAAATCCGTAACTCATAACAATCTAAAATTGGGAATGGAGACGGTTTGGAGCGCTATGTGATCTACCATGGGAGAGCGGTATGCTGTCCCTCCTCGTGATTGAGAGTAACCAGTTAGATGCATTCGTTGTGCTTAGAAAAGTGGGGATGATTTAGAGCACGAAGCGCTCTGTTTAGAACAAAAGGCAAGCGATTCAGAGTACGAGGTACTCTGCAATGGGAGAGCGCAAAAGCTGCTTCAGTGGGAGTTTCTCAAGAAATACTGCCATCCAAAGTTCAAACGTGAAGATCAAGCTCCTGTGCGTGCTTATTACAGCAGCATTTTGCCATACCGTACACATCTTTGTCACTGGCTTCAGTCGGAAAACATTAGCGTTCCGACAAATCTTGTCAAGGATGCTGACATCATTGTGGCGCCCAAAACAACACTTCAGAGAGAAAATACAAACCTTAATTTTCCAGTATGCCTAAAATGTACGTTAATAGAGAGAAAGTGCTTGCAGTTCTGAGGAAAACAAGCTGGCACCACACTCTTGCCGAGACAAAAGACAGGCGCGCCGCCATTTTTTTATTACTTTTATTATATAGCGCCTCCTCTATTTTTGAAAAAAAAGGAGGATGCGCTGACTTCAGCAAGCCTCCACGAGACTTGCGCGCAAGTCTTCGCGACTTTCGCGAAACCCTTCCCCCCCCCCCCCCCCCCCCCCCCCCCCCCCCCCCCCCAAAAAAAATACTGCGCAGTTTCGCCGGAATGGCGAATCAGTGAATGCGAAAGCAACACACTGGAATACTATACGAAGCAAGGCTGTCAACTTCAGGGCCGATGCGCTTCCGCTTTGTGCGCCCGGATCCTGGAAACGATCCTCCGGCGTTTTAGCTGCAGCATGTCTCACGCGCAGCTGCACGTTGTTCCTGCCTGCAATAACAACGTGCAGATGAGCGTGAGACGTGCTCCAACAACGTGCAGCGCGACTTCTTCATCGCGACTATATAGCGTTTTGCTGAAGCTCTTTGGCCGGCGTTGCGATGACACGCTATGCGCGCCTTTACGGCCCTACTCAGTGCTACTCATGCGAACGGCGCAAAGGTGACGTGGACGAAGCAGACGCGCAGCTCGCGCGCTCACGTGCTTTCTTTTCTTATTTTTTTCGCTCATGTGACGCCGCAAAGACGATGTGGACGAAGTACACGCGGTGGCGTGTGCCTCCTTGAGCTTCAAGGTCAGATTCACGAAACGAGCCGTTTACTGCACTAATACGGCGATCTGGGCGAGTTGGCACGTTTACCCGAAGCCGTTTACTGGGTTTCTACCTGGAGGAGTAGAGGTATTGCTCTAAAAATCAGCGTGATCTGCGAGTCTGCGGGATGTGGAGTAGAGTTTGCGGCGACGTCATCATGACGTCCCACATCTCCAGAATTTGTGGCGTCGTAGATAACGTCACTACATCGCGTCACATAATAACGTCATCAGTTGACATCGGCCCGTTATGTCTTGCAGGAGGCCTCGTCCCCTATTGTATAACCTCATGTATTAATGTGGAGCAAGCCTTCGCCTTCAAATGTTGATGATGATGATGATGATGATGATGCTCCTGGGATTATTGGCACCTACCCTTCAAATGTTACAGAGAATGTAACATACTGCTGGCTTCTTTCTTTTTCTTTTTTCTTTTTGAAGTGGGGTTGCGGAGGATGGAGCATCAATTTTTAATTGATCTGTTCGAGGGATTTGTTTTCCGCAAGATACGCTCTGTGTTCGCTCTGCTTTATCCTACCCTGTGGCAATCGTTCGCTCGATTACAAAAGGGCAAACGTGAAACCGACGAGCGTGCACATAGGAGCTCCAATTTAAAATGAGAACGATTACAATTACGTATCGCTGCGATTACTTAACCTACAAAAATGGAAAGAAAGCCTAATCAGTGAGCAATAAAGAACGTTAACATTACTAGAGGGATTTAACTCTGCATCTATTCGTTCGTGCTCCGACGACGTGCGGCGGCTCACAAATGTTTCTGGCGAGAGAAAAAAAGTCTGACATTATACTCTCTATTCACTTCTTCTGTACTGAAAACCATACACGGTCATTCAAAGAAAAATGAACAAAATGGCAGTTGAAATCAGACGACTCGTTTTATTCGTTTAAATTCGTACGGCCAGCTGTTTTATGCAAACGCCGCCATATCAGGTCTGCCGCTGGATGACAGCGGTCTGTCGGGAAACACAGAATAGAAGAAAACTGAACAGCGCTGCTATGGAAACGAGAGATGGCTTAAATTCTCTCTGTGGAAAATCCGTCATCGTCAAGTCTGAGCTTCTTTTGACAAGGTCTTTGCCAGAAGCGGTGGTATTTTTTTTATATACCTAAATCATAAGTTACGCGTTTTTCGCATTAAGAATGCGAAGACAAGGGCACGCGAGGAAGAAAAAAAAAAAAACGTCACACTGCTGTTACGGAACTCGTTCTGCATGCAGTAACTCCATACGTGGCCAGAAAGGAAAGAAGAATCGTCAAAAAAGTCTGTCTGCGTGGAGAAATTATTCTTAGACGTATACAGGCTATATATGAGCCTGTATTCTTCAAACGGAAGACGCTGTTGTGTCAAAGAATTCACGCGATTTCTTTTAAGTTCATAATTGGTGAGAGTGTGCAGGCTTATCCATAAAGAATTTTGTAATATGAGAGGGAGAGAGAGAGAGAGAGAAGGAATGTAGGAAAGGCAGGGAGGTTAACTAGACAATGCGTCCAGTTTGCTACCCTACACATTGGGAGGGGGAATAAGGGAGTAAGAGAGAGAAGGATAGACGCATGTCACATCACACACACAGTGCCGAGTTTATAGTATGGAGACGCTACTGCTCTTAGCAGTAGCGTCTCCGTAGGAAAGAAATTATGGCTTCTTCGCTCTGGCGGTGCCAAGCCTGAAGGAAGAGCGGAGCTGGGGTGGCCTTCCCTTACTTTTTTTTTCTTTCTTTCTCCTCTTTATTTCTCTTTCTCTCAGTTTCTTGTATGTGTTTTTTGTACCTGTTGCTTTCTATTTCTTTCTTCCTCTCTCTATTCCTTTTTCTTTCTCTCTCTCTGCCTTTTCTCTCTTCCTTTGTTTCTCCTTATTCTCTCTTTCTCTCTCTCTTTCTATGTCTTTCTATCTTTTTATGTCTTTATTCCCTTTATTTCGCTCAATTTTTTCTTTCCCTTTCTTTCTATTTTCTCTTGCTCTTTCATTCTATCGCTTTCTTTCGCTCTCTCTCTTTCACGTGTTTCGCGTGCTCCACTTCGCCGAGCAGAGGCTTCGTTTAACGCTCGCCCCTGCTGTACTCGGTAACGGGGCTTGCCCAGTTCCTGTGGCGCACACCCACCTGTGGTTTTTTTGCGGACACCAAAGCTTTTACGGCCGGCTCAAGCGGCTCCGCTGTGAATATGATTACTCTTTCTAAACTCTATACACCTTCGTAGATTTTTTACGTTTCTTTCTTTTTTTTTGTAAGAGGTGTGCCCTGTTGTCATCCAGAGACGGTACGTATCATCCAGAGACGGTAACGCTAAATACGAATAAACTTACAGGCCGCGCACCCGGCGCATTTACATTAAGCGAAGAGAGATATAATGCAGACCCTTGTTTAATGTTCCATTAAAAGTACAGGCTGCACACTCGACGCAGTTAAATTTGTATGCCGCACACTCATTTCTGGGAATATGTCGCACGAAGTAGAATCGCAGCCCACTGAATTCAGTTTTTGTTAAACGTTATGCAGGCTTGCGAATAGTGATTTTCGGGACATAATCGAGTACTAATCGAAGAGTGCCAGAATAGAATCAAATATAGAATATTCTTAGAATAGTTTTTAAAAGCGGAACAGCGGGTTCTTTTTTTTAAATAATACAAAAGACGTTCCCAGGACCGAAGTCATAATGCTAGAAATAAAAAAACACAAATGAAGCATCAGCGACACCTTAACAAGGTGGTAAAGTCTATTTACTTGAGTGACGTAGCCTCCTTCACCATATGTACGCTCTCATGCTTTATGGCCGCGCTATGCCTGCCGGATGAGGTTACTCGCCCTGCTGCACGAATTTTATTTAATTATGATGAATTTGACATGTTCAAACGTCCATGAACTATTCGAACAATATTCGCGTAAACACTTGTCTCGAGACCAGTTTGTGGCAATAGACGAAGACTGCATGAACACGATCGCTCTGAATAAAAATAATAGTAATATACATAAATTAGCGCAGCTTTCACTAAGTCGCGCAAGGCTGGGTGAGAGCAGAGCTGGCGGGCACCTAGCTGGTCCTGGCTTGGCTAGGCTTTTACCCTCTCAACTCTTTCTTTTTACCACCCCTTGCTATACTGTAGTATAGATGGATATGCTTGCTCTCACCAAGAATTTTTTTTCGCCAATTTCCCTCTTTGTCTATCTTTATTTCTGATTCTTTTCCTCTCTCACTTTTTCTATTTGTACTCGTTCTCTCGTCCCCCAGAGTTATTGCATCCCACGCCGGAGGCATTGGCGCACGTGTCCTGGGAACGAAGAGGAGAACGACAAAAAAATTTGCATTGGCTTAGCTCGGCTATGCTAGGATATACGTAGCGTTAGCAAATGTTCAGCTGATTATTCTTAGCTTTCCAGATTGTCTAGCATTATTAGCCTTCTTCTGTTCATTCTTCGTACGCTGAACCGCTAATTGGCAGGCAACTACTTCGGGATCCGATGAGATAAGCTTCTCGGCTCTTCTGCGCCGTCGAGCAGCATTTCAGCTCTCTTTCTCCATCGCGGTACCCACCTGCAAACGCCAGTCAGAAGCGCTATCAAGCGGCCTCAGCGCAGTGTCAGACGGCGACTGCACAGCGAAGGCGAATAGCTGCGCGCGCGCCGGGGCCACTGTGTCTATGGCTACGACGTCACTCCTCTCGAATGCGGCGCAGACCAGCAGCGGCGAGCGGCGCGCGGCAGTGTCGCAGAGCGCGTGAGATGCCAGCTCCTGTGACCCAGCTGTGTGACATCACTGATCCTCGCGCATGCGCAGCACGGCTCATGACCATCCACGCGAAATCGGCTCCGGCTAGGCAAGTGAAGCTAACGCTACAAAAAAGAAGAGAGCGCGTGCCGGTCCATGATGATAATTTTCCATCTATGACACACGGCCAACCTTGAGCGTAAGAGCCCTGCTGTAAAAGGAGAAAACGATATGTCTGCCGCGAAAAATGGTAATATGATCATATACAGACGCTGGAGACATAGATGAATGGGAAGAGAAAGGTGGGGTGGTTGAACAGATTCGAAAGGAATGGAGGATTCTTGCCCTACAGCAAAAAGCAAGGGCGAGAAAGGTTTACAGCAAAATTAAGACGTAAATGGAGGAGTATTACATTGAAAAGAACGCAACACATGCGCACACAATCACAGCCGTTCAGAGCACGGGGATAACGGTAAACAATCACCACTACTAATGTACAGCAAGTTTGTTGTCCCCAAGATGTAGAGCAATTCAGTTGTACATCGCATCACCTCGCAATGTTTTCTTCGTAACGCCTACGGTACTGTCTTGATTGATCATTCGGCATACCCACAAGCACGCCTTCAGGGAAAAGAACGAGGGGTGATGTCCAAAACAATCTCAGAAGAAAAATGCCGAACAACAGGAAAGAACTGACACGGCAAGGTCTGGTCGGAAAGGGTAAGATAAGGCTTAAGCTGAAGCACAGGGAGTACAACACTGCAAACAAAGAACAAGAAGAAAAAAAGAACCTCAGCCTGCCCGAAGGAATACAAGGTTATTGACATCGAACCTTGATTCACGAGCACGACCACAGTGGGCGACAGCAACAGCACGTGGATTTGTAGCTCCCATTCGACGCTCCGTTCCCGCACGTCGAGACTGCACGTCGCCACCACGCGCGCGAAAGCAGTCTAGGGCGCACCGATTGCACCAGCGCAGCTCTGAAATTGCATGACCTACAGGACGCCTCTTATCTACAGTTCGCGAATACAAAAAAGAAAGAATAATACGAAGTACCGAACGGAAAAGCAATACGAAAGAGAGGCGCAACGGCTGTCACCATTACAGAAGTACAGGTATGGAATCCTGGGATGTGTTGACACGACGGTATATACGCTTAGGACTGGGCGAACGTGAACGCGCGGCCTGCAAATAAGACACGACATACGAAGGGCGCAAGATGTGTTGCGATAAGCGCACGTGGACCGGTGATTCTCAGAGAACAGCGAAAAAAAAAAAGAAGAAAAGATTGTGCAATGCTGTCGCACGAGGGAATTACTGTACTGTAAAGTTTTACGCATTGGCCCATATGCATTCGTGTCACTCAGCTTATTGAATCTAAGTGCGTGTCTGCGGGAAACGGTGAGGTTTAGCACGGTCGTTTGCACTTGTATTACCTTCTCTTTTTCGTTTTGTTTTTGTTTTACAAAACCTCTTCACTGCTTAAAATATGCGGATTTGAAAAGTGTAGGTACATGGTGTTCTTTGTCGCATCCGGTACAAAAGATTCCGGTTGTGCGACATGTTAACACAATGCTACTCATTTTTTGCATCGTATTAAGATTGCAAAAACCTTCTTCATGTAGAAACTTTCACCCCCTAATAATAATAATATCTGGGGTTTAACGTCCCAAAACCACGATATGATTATGAGAGACGCCGTAGTGGAGGGCTCCGGAAATTTCGACCATCTGGTGTTCTTTAACGTGCACCTAAATCTAAGTACACGGGCCTCTACCATTTCACCTCCATCGAAATGCGACCGCCGCGGCCGGGATCGAACCCGCGACCTTCGGGTCAGCAGCCGAGCACCGTAACCGCTATACCACCGCGGCGGACTAACTTTCACCCCCTGAACACTGTACCCATAGATATGCGCTCCGCATAGGAATGGGCGACACCGCAGCCCGTGACCACTGCTCCGCCGGAAAAACGATTGGACATATCTTGCGCGACTGCCCGCAGTATACAGTGCACAGAGACAACCGTTTTGCAATGCGCTCAAAGAGTTGGACGAATGACCTCAGTCGGAAGAAAGAATCCTACGCCATCGCCATCCAAGAAGGCTGCGGAAGCGAATGCGCTTCCTGCGTGCCACCGGCCTATCTGAACGACTCTGTTTGAAACACCCTTCCCGTTCGAGCACGCGCGTGCGTTTATTTTTATTTTAGCCCCCCCTCTCTCTCTCTCTCCGTCCTCTTTTAAACCACTATTTCCCCACCCCTACTCAGGGTGCGAAACCGCTCACTAAGATATGTATAAACTCCCTGCCTGTCATTTTCCTCTCTATTTCTCTGTAATCCAGTACCGAATGATCCAAACATAACCAATTTCCTCCTTCAATCTACTATTGAAGTATGTTGCACGATGATGCCAGGTGTCTGTCACTGTGGGACTCTATAACTGCTAACTACAGCTGCTGACTGTCTATACTGACGCATGTTACCTTTTGAGTAAGCGCCGTTTCCTACGCCTTTCCTCTTGTTTGCGGTGTACGCGCGGAACACAGGAAACGAAACGCGGGTCAGGCCAGCCAGCGTGGCCTCCTCTCATCTTAGGCACGCGCGAACCGCACAGGAGACGAGATGAGGATAAATTATGGGGTCCGTGCGATAATAAATGTGTTCCCTTAGAGCTAGCGAGACATTCTTTTAGCCGTTTCTTTGGAACGCACAAGTTCGCCGAGCAGCTAAATATTGAAGTTCATTATTACATTCACGCTTTCTCGCATAGGCTAAGGAATGCGGGGAGTACATACGGTGTTAACGTTGTTTTCACGGCTTCCGAACAAGCTAGGTAAGATATGCGCCGCTGTGCAGAGGGGGACTGAGCAGGTGAATGAGGAAAAGAGTTCAAACATTTGTATTTTAAAACACACCAATTTAGTGCTTCCCGTGCTTGTGTGGTTTATAAAGTTGTTTTTAGCTGCGGCTGTTTCTACGTGGGCAGACAAGCCGCTCTGTTTATCAGAGATTAGTGGGGTATAAAAGGCCGTTAACTGAACGTTCGTCATCTAATCTTTCCTTGCACTGTCTAGATTGGAGACACACGCCCAAATTCAATGAATGCGCCGTTTTATGCAGACTCAGGAACGAAGAAACGCGTCTGATGGTCGAGGCTTTGTATAACAATAGTTGCAGAAGCGCGTGCGTGAGCCAGCCGTCTATTGTCTTACAAAGAGAAAGAATTAAATGTCTAAGCAGTAATCTTTCGCGTAATACTGCACGTGTGCCCCATTCCAGGGGGCGCTTCACGCCTGAGTATGCGCAGATGAGTTTTATGGTCACCTTCTTTACCGCCACTGTGTGCCCTTTCAGTTGACGCACACAAGTGTTGTATAACAAGTTCAAATGGGAAAAGTCAGTTCACATCTATACATTCAAACTCAAATATTCTGTATTGCTTGACATACACAGGAAAACACACTGACACAAATGATTACACATGAAATCAAACGTAATATCACAAACATAACACAATTCCTTCAGTATGAAGATGAAGTCGGCATCGTGTGCAGTAGGTCAATATTTCCATAAAATATTAGAACACTGTTACAACATCTTCGACATGGGGGAAAATAAATTACCTCTCAAAGAGGGCCTTGAAAGTCCTTGAATATCCTTGACTTTTGTCCTTTGAAACCTGTACGGACCCTGGCGCTACTTTGTCTTTTTCAAGGACTTTAGCTTCAACGTGTCTTCAGCACCATCTGGCATGTTCTACTGTATTGCATTTTGTGTATTATTATTTTTGTTACTACATATTTTCTCTTCTAAGCGAGAAGGAGTAGCCGCTGCCAGTATAATGGCACCAACCTCTCCTATTTCATTTCAATAAAAAAAAAAAGTCGGCGTTTGCGTTGTCTTGTTCTTCTCCTGTGTGCGTGTTTGGACACTCACCTTTTTTCGTGATGAATACTTGGCAACTAGCTCCACTTTCTGTAAACCTAAATAATATGTATTTCGCAAAGTTTACTTGCAGCCCACTGCTGTGATAACCCTTTCGAGGGTTGCAGTATGTACGAGGGTGGCAGCATTTATAAATGCTTACAACAGAAGCGTATATATATATATATATATATATATATATATATATATATATATATATATATATAGCAAAAGCAAGGTGTTGACGCACAAGTGAAAAGAAGCTTTATTTGACGTTCGGCCGTGGGCCCGGCCTTCGTCAGAATTCTGACGAAGGCCGGGCCCACAAACGTCAAATAAAGCTTCTTTTCACTTGTGCGTCAACACCTTGCTTTTGCTATTACTCCCGGATCCGGCGACACCTTTCCTCGAATATATATATATATATATATATATATATATATATATATATATATATATATATATATATATATATATATATATATATATATATGGGTCATTCCATGCCAAATCACCCAGCGTTTTTCCGACCATCCCAATATGGCTGAAAAAAATTCCACGTTTTTCTTGAAGTTCCAAACTCGTTCTGCTCGTTTATTTCTGTTGCCAAAACTTTTTCGCCTGTTCGTGAGAGTCGGTAGTTTTGCGCCGACTGAGCTAAAGGGCATCAAACAACAATTTTTTTCAAAGGACGTTTATACGATGCATTCAATAAAATGGTATTTCCGGCAAGCTAATGAAGTGATGTAACTGTCAAAATAATGACTTATTTATGTATATCGATTCTTCGAGGGCTTTTCGCACGAGCAAAATTGAATAAAGTTGCAAAGTTTTATATTTTTTTCTAGAAACAAGGCAAGGTCAAAGGGTAGAAATTATTTATATACTGAATGCCTGTTTGACATACTACACAAGAAAAATAATTTAGTCGCTGAAGGTGTAGCAAATCGTCTGTAAAAAATTGCGAATTTCACTTCTTTTGAGAAAAGCTCTGTATTCATCGTCAAAAAAGTTGCCTTGGTGGTCGGACTGAAAATATGCACGATACTTCATTTGAAAGCACTATGTATTAGCTGAACATAGACAAAGTTACAAAAGGGTATTATTTTTTTAACTTGAGAAATATTTTTTGAAATTTTGTATCTCCACCAGCTTTTCGCCGACGTAACTCAAGCGGCATGAAGCACTCGCAAAGGCAATCTTCAGCCCATGCCCACTGACCTGGGATGCAGACGTCAACCATGGTGCTGTCTATAAAGTAATGGAAAAGGAAATGGGGTTGCTTTATAGACAGCACCATGCTTGACGTCTGCATCCAGTATATACATGCTTCCAGTATATAATTAATTTCTACCCTTTAAGCTTGCCTTGTTCCTAGAAAAAAATATCAAACTTTGCAACTTTATTCAATTTCGCTCGTGCGAAAAGCCCTCGAAGAATCGATATACATAAATAAGTCATTATTTTTACAGTTACATCACTTCATTAGCTTGCCGGAAATGCCATTTTATTGAATGCATCGCATAAACGTCCTTTGAAAAAAATTGTTGTTTGATGCCCTTTAGCTCAGTCGGCGCAAAACTACAGACTCACAAACAGGCGGGAAAATTTTTGGCAACATAAATAAACGAGCAGAACGAGTTTTGAACTTCAGGAAAAGCGTGGAAATATTTTCAGCCATATTTGTGATGGTCGGAAAAATGGTGGGTGATTTGGCATGGAATGACCCATATATATATATATATATATATATATATATATATATATACATATATATATATAGCGCACCCGCCACGATGGTCTATAGTGTTTAGGGTGCTCGACTGCCGACCCGCAGGTCGGGGGATCGAATCCCGGCCGCGGCGGCCGCATTTTCGATGGAGGCGAAAACGCTTGAGGCCCGTGGGCTTAGATTTAGGTGCACGTGAAAGAACCTTAGGTGGTCGAAATTTTTTTAGCCTTCCACTACGGCGCGTCTCGTAATGATATCGCGGTTTTGGGACGTTAAACCCCAACAATTATTATTATATATGATGATGGCGAGGTTTGCAATCTTAATTTATGAGCTAAAATTTGCTCTATGGTTTCGTTCTACAAAGTGCTGCACCATATATATCATATGGGTGTGTCGAGCTACGCCGAGTAAAACAACTAAGGTGCAGTACCAACGGACGCGTCCATTTGGCCTTCGTCGCTTTTTTTGTACGCTCTC
This sequence comes from Rhipicephalus sanguineus, assembly GCF_013339695.2. NCBI lineage: Eukaryota > Metazoa > Arthropoda > Arachnida > Ixodida > Ixodidae > Rhipicephalus > Rhipicephalus sanguineus. Next base: position 73,538,638 of record NC_051177.1, on the reverse strand, counting down.
TTTTGAATCTCCAGCTACGCGTTTAACATGATGCCGTTATCTGAACCTTGCGATCGAAAGCACGTACAACGTAGCTCTTGGGCTGGTATACGCATCGCCGAAGACGGCGTGCCGTACGAGACGGCGATCAGGTAAACAAGCTGCGCACGCGGTCTAACAATCTCAACGGTTCTCACTGTCTCTTACTAGCGGCCTGCGCCTCGAAGACGTATCGGCTGTCCACACTGCCGCTAGGTCGAGAAATAAGCTCGACGACACGTGGTCCTGGTTTCGGGTGGCTGAGAAGTAACGCATGAACGACTAGACTAAAGGGTAAAAAAAATGCAAACGAGACACTTTTGTGTGTGCGTATGTTCATATGTGTGCACGATCGTCTGCAGAAAAATGAGGTTCTTTCAATCGGAATTATAGCCACGGTTCAAGGGCGGTTCGTTTTTACTGAGAAGAGAAAATAGTACGGTCTTTGAGGTAAGCCCAAGCCGCCCAGTTGACTACCATGTGTGTAACCATGGGTAGCATGCACCGTAGATTCATGTTGGACTTAATTCGTCGGACTTGTAGATATGTACATTTAGCACGCATGTTTTCGCAGGCTTTATACGATAAGGCGAAATTTCGAGTAAAAAAATAAAACGGGTATTACATTTCCGCAACGACGGTCCGTGCCTCTTTATCCTCCTTGGCTTTCTGAAAAGAACTCGCTGAGAAAAAGTTACGCGGACCCTTATGCTCTTGCCTAAGACGATTGGAAGGCGAAAGCCATCTTCTCTTTTTTTCTCGGTCGACTGTATAATGACGCCGAGCGCCGGCGTCATTCCTGTGTCATTTCGCCTCGTCATGTGCGACAGGCGCATGTTTTTAGTGAGACATCACACTACGAAAATGTATCAAATATGGCCCTCAGCTACGCGCTTTCAAATTGTCTCTAAAAAAAAAAAAAGAACAGTATCTGTTTTCTCGAAGTCCGCTGAAACCTTCAAAAACACCGATTTCTACCACGAATGGTGGTGGTGATGATAAAAAGTCGCAGGGTCTCTTATGCATGTTCCTCAGACGACTCGAAGGCTAAAGCCATCTTCTTCCGCCTCCTTTTCGTCTCACTCGACTGAATTGAGCCTCCACCCCCACCCACAAAATCTTTCTGCCCCTCACCTGGTTTTGCGATGCCTCCGGGATCGGCCCACCTCTGACCAAGCGACGATGTCGTGTGATGACTTCGTCATGCGACATCACTTTATATAAAGTCGCGATGACGTCACAAATTTTGGCGACCTGTGACGTCATGGCGCGACGATTTTTTTTTTTTAACATCACTCGCGTTGACGCCGACCCCGACGGTCTCTTTTCGTGTTGGATGAGGCATCTAAGGCTTTCGCCTTAATGAGCGGTCATTTTTTGGAAACAGTGTCCCGGGGCTATCCCCGGTTCTACTATATATGTGGGAGGTCTCATCGTACCAAGAAACAACAGGACTCCGCTGCCACCTTGGCCCTGTCGACGAGGCGTCGTTGTTGTTCCAAGCCCTCGGAGACGAGCTCGGCCCCCTACGTTTCGCTGAGGTCATCGCTTTCTTGTTTTGCTTTGCAGTCTTTCAGTGAGGGTGATGCGTCTGTGTCTACATGCTACGGACACTCGAGAATCGGGTGCGCAAAGCTGTCTGGCATCAAAGAAATTCTGCAGCGCCAACAAGACCAGGACGAGAAAAGAAATGAAAACAGGCCGAGTGCTTTTTCTCGTCCATGTTTTGTTCGCACCTGCAGAATTTCTTTGCTACGAACCAACTCGCCAATTCCGAGATTCTTCTGTCTACCCTTCATGCAGAGGTATCCGTGTGTCGTTGGGTAGAGTCTGTACGCGAGCATTCTGTGGTTTCGCGGTTTCTTCTGTATCGCGGATTTGCTTTTTCAACGGCGAAGCGGTTTAAGCTATCGGTAACTTGTGCTCCGTCGCGCGAAACTCCTCGGGCGTGGTATGCGCCACAGGAATTTGGAAAGCCCCACAACAGAGCACGGCAGGTGCGAGCGTTAAACGAAAACTCTGCTCGGCGAAGTGGAGCACGTGAAACACGTGAAAGGGAGAGAGAGAGAAAGAGAAAAGAGAAAGAGAGAAAGAAATAAATCGATAGAAATAAGGAGGAAGAAAGAGAAATAGAGGAACAAAGGAATAGAGAGAAATGAGCTGAACGAGAGAAAGGAAGGGTAAAAGAAAAGATATAAATAGAAAGGAAACGATACACAAAAAAGATACAGAAAAGAGATACAAGAACCAGAGACAAAGAGAAAGAAAGAGGAGAAAGAAAGAAAAAAATAAAGATAAAGAAGGAAAGCCACCCCAGCTGCGCTCTTCCTTCAGGCTTGGCATGCGCTAGTGCGAAGCTGCCGTATTTATTTTTTATTTATTTTGCTTTGTTCAACTGTGCCTGTTCTCTATGAATACGTATTTCTGTCACGTGCATGAGCTGTTTACAGTAGCTGTCTTGTCTCTCGTATCACTACTCTGCAGTGTTTGCGAATACTTCATTGCTGAATGAAAAAAAAAAAAAGGTTGCCTGAGGGAGTGCTGCGGGGTATGCTGTGCGTAAAGGCAAACACTCTCGTTGTAGGACAACCCGGACTGAAGAAGAGATCAGCTCCGCCGCCTTTCCTGTATCTATACGAACGTGGGAGCATGCGTACCAAAGGGTTCCAAATGAGGTTCTAGCAAAAAGTTGCACGCACAACTCAGGAATTGATGGCTAATGGGTTTCGCTTGAGACCCCATGCGCTTGCCAAGTACCTAGGGGTAGCTAACTCTCACAGTTCATTAGCAACCTTCCTTTGGTATCACAGCCTAGATGGACTCACCTATCCCTGCTTCACGATGTTTAATATTTAGTTCAACTCCGTAGCGTAAGGCTAATGCAATCCGATGTGATTCAAAATCAATTAGGAGAATTACCCGCGGGCATACGAATCGGCGACTTATATCGGTGTAAGCGTCGTCTGATGAGGTTTTACAAAGTGCACGTTGGGGAACTGAATGCCATTTCTATCAGGCCTACGTGCGACATAATCCGCCAGCGGTAAATGGTGTATATAAATAGCTCGCCGTTATTTCGCCGGCGCATGCGTGGCGGGTGGTTGAGTTGTGTAACGCAGCGCGCTGTGTAGCGAAGGGTCGCTGGTTCGAATCCCCGGTGGGATGCTTCGGAATATTTTCTTTGTGCCTTTTATATATATATATATATATATATATATATATATATATATATATATATATATATATATATATGTACATATCCGGGACATGACTGCGACGGCAAAAATCCGCCGAGAGTGTCCATGTAATTGCTATCGCAATAAAACAATAACACAAAGTGTACATTTCGGAAAACACTATTGCGCGTTATTCCTCCTGTATCAGTTGCAGTACTCTTATTTTCGCACCATATCAAGAAATTGTGACGATTTTGTTTTTTACTGTATTAAACCCTCTCCTATAAGGGCCCACTGTTGGGTTGTCAGTATAAATAACTAAAAATAATAAATAAAAACCAGAATGCAAAGATTACAGAAAGGGCAGTCCTTATTTTTTTCTTTTTGTGCGAACTTTACCTAAAGCCGGCTGTCGCAATGCTAAGCGGGTCCAACAGATAGCTGAAATGGAGCGAGAGAGAGAGAGATAAAGCTCTTTAATGAAAAACATAGAATTATGCCGGCGTATATAAAGGCGCCTACATGCTACTCTGTTTGGGGGAGGGGATTGAGGACAGAATGGCCCTAGGAGGAGGAGGGCAGCAAAGGAGACGGGGGAAAAAAGAAATTATTATGATCGTGGTATGGTATCTAAATTAAGAATATAGGCGGAAAGAAACAACCACACAAATCAGTCGTCAGTTGCTGACCGCACACGTTTTTCTTTTCATATACGACCATTGGTAACAACGAGAATAATGACTTTCACCCGTCGTGTATGTTGTTCCATCAGTGACAGAAAGTATTAGAAAAAAGGACAAAAAAAAACAAAAAAAAACATACCTTAGGCCAACAGCAGCATTAAATGTGCGGCTTGCCTTACCTTGCCCAATTTTCTGCCCGTCAGTTCTCGTGAGCTTCGTCAGTAATAAGTTTTGACATTGTTCACATGCCAAACAGTCAAACACACACACAAAAAAATACGAATCGTTCGTTGCATCTCAGTAGAGAGCAGTGCGGTCTTGGGGCAAACGGGGAAATTACAATTCATCCGAGCGGACAACCTATTTGACCTCCACTAATTGAACGTTGCTCTGCCCACTCTGAAGACCACAATAACCGTCGCTACGCGACCGCGGGCATCTAGATTGCTTTATATTAATTTTACCTACAGTTTCTATGTAGCGCGATACCATCAAAAATGTAATCGCAAAGCTTTCCGCCAGACCTCGACGCTGAGGCCAACCGCATCATCTGCAAGTCTGCGTGTTTCAGAATGATCTCACAAAATGCAAGAAAGCAAGGCAACATGTCTGGAGGCCATTTTGTGCGAAAGCATAGTGTCTGGTTATGTCTAGGAAAAAAAATGCCCCGATTCTTGCGAAGCATTCGCTATTGAGAAACGTTGCCAGCAAGTGTAATGAACAACAAACACGCATGAGACTCTAGATACGAGTAGGTTATCAATAAATAAATAAATAAATAAATAAATAAATAAATAAATAAATAAATAAATAAATAAATAAATAAATAAATAAATAAACATCGTTATGAGCGCAGGGTGCAATTCAGCAGTTTTCCAATGGTTACCGCAATGTTGCGAAACATTTTCCTTTAGCGTTGCTATCCCAACTACGTGGGTGACTGAGTCGCTTAATCCTATTTTTCTGCTGCGGATCGCCTCCGTCGGCGTCGCTGCCGCTGGGAGGTGGCACTCACCAGCGATGAGCTGGCCGACCAGCTTTGGGCCGTCCGTCAAACCGAAGGTGCCGCCCGGGTCCAAAGGCTTCGAGCCGTTAATCCCCTATCCGCCCGCCCCGCCTGAAGGAAACTGCCGGACCAGTTTTAAACAAAGTTCATTCATTCATTCATTCATTCATTCATTCATTCATTCATTCATTCATTCATTCATTCATTCATTCATTCATTCATTCATTCATTCATTCATTTTCACCTGTATTTTCTCAAAGTGCAGTAAGACATTATTCTTCTCGGCTTTTGTTCAGTCATTTTGCGTACAGCAGTGCACTTCGTACTGGAGACTGTGCTTTTGCCACTTGACGTCAGACGGATAAGGATGAAGATGATTTATTAGCATCCCCTATAGAACTACGGAACGGAGTAACGACCAGAAGTGACATAGTCTTTCTGGGTAACTTCTGGCCTGAAGCTCTTGTGGCATGAAGCCGATGACAACCTGATCAGGAAGTACGTACGGATAGTCTAACATCGCCGTTGTGCATTGCCACGGTTGTATGCAGTCTGCTCCCTGTCGGCAATTTTCTCGGGCTTTGAAGGTTTAAAGCGCCTTAATGCACGCAACACCTCGAGTTCTTATGAGATGAACATGCACAAATACATCATTAAGTGTATCATCAGAGTAGAGTCAATTTTTTTTTCGCTCATATGAAATTCATGTCTAACTCGGATTGAGAGAACGCGCTCCCGGTGTCTCTCACGCGCTCCCGTGTTATTAACTGGAATGGGACAGTCGTTGCGAGGAATTAATGCTGCGTGGCACAACGTCCCTCAACAGTTAAGTGTGGCTGGTGAACTCTCATGCTTTTTTTTCTCTTTTTTTGCGTACAGCCCTGACCGGGCATAACGTGTCAGGGATCCCACAAGAAAGAAGCACGGATCACAGAAAAGAAAAATAGAATTCGAAGAAATAGACTGCAGTCGGCACGATTGCCCCAAGCTGAAGATAAAGAAAGGCAAAGTGCAGATGCAACCGCTAGATCTTTCCCCACGAAATAAAATTTGCGTCAGGAAGACACTTCGTAAATTCTATCCTATAATAAAGGCCGTGGTGATGGAATATTAAGAGTACTAAACATAGCAGATAGCAACGAGTCGTAAGACGAGCAGGTTTTTTTTTTCTTTCTGTTCTTTTGGTGACGTGTGGTGTCTCGACGCCGTAAGTCCGACGAGAACGCGAGCGTGAAGCATCGCCAATCCATGATTGCGGACGGGGTTAAGTTTCCAACAACGAGCTCAGTACGAGTAAACGGTATCGAGCGTGTCGCTGGCTTCCTGTGTTTGAACGAGCCAGCCAAGGCGTGCACTTAAACTTTGCACCGAGCTTTTAAGTCCGTGAGAATCGATGGCCGCGCCGCTGTCCATGATCTTTTTATCTTGATGGATGATGGCAGGCGAGTTTCGCGTGTGGCCAGGTTTGCGTGGACTAAGCTTATGTAGCGGCCAGCATTTGTGGTATGTCCCGTTGCTTCGATCGTCAGAGTTACAAAATTTCGCGTACTGTTTTGGTCGACCGCTGCAAACGGGCAGTTTGGTATTGAACCTGTATTATAACAGGTACAGCTATATTTTAGAGACACTTCAACGAGGCGTTTGGGTGTTGTGCCTATATTAAAAAAATTGCCCGCATCTTCCCACGGCAGGAGAGGCTTGCTGCCGGCACGAGACGAGCCGAGCACAAGCAGTGGGGGTGTGGATGGCGCCGCCGACGCCGCAGGTGCGACTAAGAAATGCTCCGCATTTAAAAGCCGCTATGCATTGCGACAGTTTTCCTGGGGAATCACTTCGTAATCTTCCGACCCTGCTTTCTTCGTGGTAAATGTATTTTGCTGGTCTAGTTGTTACTGGCTTAATCAGTCCATAATACCAGCGAACACACACTACAGACTACACAGAACGACGCAGGAGAACCGCTACGACTAGAGGTAGTCATGTGACGGATGAGAGAAGCGGAAGCGAAACGCCAGCACCACGTGTTAGACGCACCGCACTCGGAGCAGCGAACACTAGAAAAACCGTAGAAAATAGACCCCAGAACAGAAAATAGATAATCGCAAAACAAATTAATCGCAAAACAACAGAGAAGCACAGAAAAGAGCACGAAAGATCAGATAAGCACAAGGGAAACACATGCGAATCACTACTTCGCAGTTTGTGCAGCTTTCGCTTGGAGTGGGGCTGGATGGATGGAGGGATGAATAAACTTTTTTTCGGTCCCTCGGAACGCGCCCTAGCACGCTGCGGGCCGCTCCCACGTCGGAACAGAAAGACCAAGTCTCTCTGCTGCGTCGCGGGCCCGTTGGACTGCCCATAGTTGTGCTTCGAGTCCGGAGCTGGTAATAGCATCTTCCCATTTTGACGGCGTGATGACTTCGCCGCCGTTACACGGCGGCGGCGTGGGGCTGGATTTGATTTTTTTTTAGTATTAGTTTGCTATGTCGTGCTCGCTTGCGAAAAGAAAACTAACTAAGGATATATATTAAAAACTCATCACGTTCTACACGACAGACAAGGAACGTCCGGCCCGTTCGGCAGACGCTGAATAATTAGAGTGTTGCTAGGGCAAGAAAGAAATACTCGTGTACTCTGACAATTTTCAAAATAACGTATTGCGCGCTCCTGCCCTTGAATATTAAGATAAGATGAAAGAGAGCATCTGTCTGTCTGTTCCTTCGCGTGTAGACCAATCAGAGGCGAGCAACCCTGAAAAAGCACTGACATGCGTAACTGCGCTTGTCTGCAGACCTGCGCGAGACGAGCATATGTATCCATTGCTCGGCGTTGCTACTTCGTAGTTATAGCTTATAAAAAGGGTATAACTGGAACTATGCGCGCTGCCTGGTGAGAAAAAAAATATGAAGACTGCAAAAAGACATATGCAAAGTAACATGGTTTCTCCATCTGCGGCAGCGTGTATATATATCTATATAGCAGCTTCGCGTCATTTGTTCCGAGAAGAAAATCGATGCGCTCCAAGGACGCGTCTTCGTACGCAGCCTTCAGGCTGTAGAGGCCGGGCTTAGCGACCGTGAAACGAAAGCGACAGACGGCGGCCCCGTTGAAGTTTAACGCTCTCGAAAGCTTAAAAACTACACACGCACGGGCGCGTTCCGGCCCGCGAGGTCAGGCGAGCAAGGTCGCTAGAGTGTTGTTGTCTTGGCACCGAGTCCTCGCTCCTTGGGGCGAGACAGTTCTAGTTCTGAAAAGTGTATGTAGTACCTGGTTGTGAAACGACACGGACAGCTGCGCTCAATGAATGGGACAGGAATTGAGAGAAGCTGCGCTGAGGAGGGCAGCACGACCGGACTGCTTTTGCAATATTCGTCGCGTCAAACGTTGTTTTGCACGGCAACGTATAGCGCAGGTTGGCATGCCCACCTCTGCAGCTCGAGGCTTCCAAGTGGCGTTCCCCGTGTTCTGATTGTACGTGACTCGTATTGAATTCTCGTGGAAGAGCAGATGGCGCGAGTGCGCTCTACGTATAGCTCTGAAACATCCTGAAAGCGAATGCGCGACTTACATATTGAATGAAGATTGTGACGATTTCGTTCTTGCATAGCTTGTATCTAAACCTATAGCCGCTTCAACAGCGATTTAATTGTCGAAATGACAGAATTTTCGAGGAACCGGCAATAAAGTGGCGCTGTAGTTCTAGCGTTATGGACCTGGTCCTAATTAATGCCGTGGACTTGTCGGCAGTGTCACAAGAATGAGATGGTGATTTCGCTTGTAAGAACGTTGCACGCCCTTCTAGCGTTTGTTTACTGCAGCTGTTGAAAGTATACGTCGCAGAAGGGTTAAAAAAATGCTGGTGAGCCGTCTTAATCTAGTTTCTTTATTAGTTTTTGTCCGCACCCACTGAGTGAAGTGTTTACGCGTTGGCTAGTTAAGATGATAACTTTTGCACTGGGTCAGTTAATTGTATTGTAGCGAAGCGTTGGAAGTCTGTAATGGGTCGCCCTCTCGAGCGCTTTCTAGTGGGTCGTCCCCTTCGGCTCTTCTCGGACAGCACGCTCCTCGCGCTCAGAGTCCGCGCTCTGTCTTGACTGTCGCCGTTGTGCTTCGTCGACTAGTGCCGTGAATAAACGCCTTTATAGTATGCTTTTTCGCTTATGGTAGCAGGGAGTCCCGAATGATTGAATTTTGAGCGATTTAACATTTTCGTTGTCATCGTTAGCTTCATGCCTACAGACTCCAAGTTCATCTGGGCTGCCTTGGTCGCATTTCAACATAAGCGGAACGCAAGAGTGATCTAATTCACAATGAACACATCCTGAAGCGCACAAGCACATAAAAAAAGTTACAGAAAAACAAACGGGACGCCGCTTTTGCAGCCTTTTGTCCTTCTTCGATCCCCTTCGTGATCTGTTCAACATGAACTACCGCCAACTATAGCCCGACACATCATACTGAATGTTCTAGTATATGAGAACGCAATATGCTTAAAAAACATGAATGCACAGATGTTAAAATCAGCCGAAACTCATCTATATTTGGATTTAACCACTGATGTAAATAGAAATACTATGGAGTTCTGCGTCATACAGTTTCATAGAAATGTTAGATGGTTTCACATTAAAAACATGGTTCAAAACCAGCAGCTGGACATGAATTCCTAATTTTGTTTTTAGGGGTACCTGGCCAGACGCTGGATGTGCAAAGAATGTCCGGACATATCTGCTAACCTTAACTGACGTTAACACACAGTTCTTTTAATGTTATTATATTTTCAAAATCTCGCTTATAGAATCCATACTCTTCATCGCAGCTGCGGCGAAAGCTTTGTTGGAAATTATAAAGTTAAGCATGTACAATCCTTTCATAAGCTATAGCCCAACAATAATTTACATGACCATCCATTATATAGAGTCCAAATGACGTCAGCGCTCACGCTCATCTGCATGGTGACGTGGTCATGATGAGCAGTGCAAACAAGAAGTTGAATAAAGAGAATGAGCTGGTATGACCAGATTACTATACAGTAGGAAGCAGAGCCGCCAAGGCTTACAGAAACCAGGAAGTACTTTGTCTTTGTTAGAGAGGATAAGCTTCACGGTAACCGAGAACCTGGGTAATCTGCATATAGATGAGTAGGAGCTTCCCTATTCAAACCAGCCGCACTACTGTTTCATGTTGCACTTTCGCTTTAAGTTTCCCACATTGAGCCCAGTGCTCTTTTTTTATCGCCCCTTAACACCATCTAAACAACATGACCGTTAATCCCTTGATTTACTGACGTCGGCAGCACGGGTGTGCCTCGTCTCACGAATAGCCGCGACAACACGCCGTGAAGCAATGTACTCCTGAGACAGCAATAAAGCGCCGTCAGTTGCATGAATCCCTTTGCTCTCCCGAGTGTTTTAGAATTATGTTTTGCCCCCTTCGGCTGTGTAAGCCATCTAGTGTTACGCTGCCACTCGCTCGAAGCAGCAGAACTGTAGCGATAGGCCTAAGAAACAGAAAGTTGGCTAGCTTTTAGATGCGTTATAGATGTGGGCGATTTAAAACAATCGCGAATTGTTCGATGTGACAGTAAGGTTTAGCATTGACCAAAAGGTGTCTCGGAGTGCTTGCGCGATAGGGAGCGCCATTGTAGGAGCTGTACGTCGATGGTGCACGATGTGAGACAAGAGATGAACCATAGGCGTTTGTGAACGCCCAAAGGAAGACTGTCAACAAACGTTTATTACGACTAACAATTGTCCGGGCTCTGACGAAGTTTAGTCTTTTTCATCTTCGTAATAAATTGTCTGCACGAACACCGCCATGGAATTCCCGAGCTGTGACTCGAAACCCTAACGGAGGGAAGGTGGTGGAGAGGAGGGGGCGATCGAGTCATCGCAGTTCTTTTGTATTGTTTTTTTTTGTAGGGTATGAGGACATCTTGTTTATATATTGTTTCTTTGCGTCTATCGTGGTTTGGCGTTTCCAGAGGGTGAGCGTGCTGTTGCGGTGTGCGCCACCTTTTGAGCAATCAAAAAACGAGCAGGAGCGCTTCTTTGCGAGACTGGCTTGTTTCCATTTTTCGGTTTCAGCCATATGCGAAGTGAAGGCAAGCTTCCACCTAGAATCCCAATCTACTTTCAAGACTCCTTTGATAACTTAAGCTTAGTCTTCCAATCCACTATGCTGTCCTCTCTCCCCGTCTTCCTAGCCCCCTATACCACCTTAGATAGATAGATAGATAGATAGATAGATAGATAGATAGATAGATAGATAGATAGATAGATAGATAGATAGATAGATAGATAGATAGATAGATAGATAGATAGATAGATAGATAGATAGATAGATAGATAGATAGATAGATAGATAGATAGATAGATAGATAGATAGATAGATAGATAGATAGAATAGATAGATAGATAGATAGATAGATAGATAGATAGATAGATAGATAGATAGATAGATAGATAGATAGATAGATAGATAGATAGATAGATAGATAGATAGATAGATAGATAGATAGATAGATAGATAGATAGATAGATAGATGTGAACGCGCATAACTTTTCAGCACTTTTACCTTCGCACTAATTACTCCCTTTTATGCATTTCATAACACTTAACAGTTTTCTAAAGCAGATAAGAATGTTGCCAGAATAATAAGGTGCAGAGACGTGAACTGCACTCAGCAGCTTGCTGGCGTGGTATTCACATTCAGCTGGCTTGACCGACCTTGAGATGAAGAGCATTTATAGGCGAGAATGTGGGAGAGTGTTGGTGTATTGCGTAGACGGAGGCGGTATGCTTCCTCGTTTGCTGCGGGGCATGCACCCGCCAGCTATTCTCTTTTACGCAACCGTTCATCCGCAGCCTTTTAGAATCCATCGCTTGACCCAATAATTTGCCTGCTAATGAGATGTGTGCACACTCGGGATAGGGCTCCGTGACAATGCCTAATCACGTGTACCATCTTAAAAGACTACTGACGCAAAAGTGCCTGCTCGCAATTTATTTTTATTTTTTATTAGACTAGAGACGACTTAGCAACCCCGGCATGAGGCCAAAATACAGCGAGGTCACAATAAACCGTAAATTACGGCCGCTTTTACAACGACCGATTCAGAATGTCACATAAACGGAAGCTACTTCGGGTATATTGAGAAGGGGTCATCTATGCATCACGAAAATCAAATGTAATGATCACGTGATAACACTGACTTTTCCGGGCGTTTGGCTTCAGCTTTGCATGTGATCTTCATGCAGGAAGCTTGAGGAGGATTAAGCGGACGGTTCTCTAAGGGCGCTTCACGTTCTAGCAGAGGGCTTATACAGGACTTAGACAGTCCTGAAGTGCGGGCAGGTGCGGTATCAAGGAGAAAATAATGACCGACGAGTCATGCGCCGAGCTAACGGCAATAGAACCGTTCTGCAGATTGTTATCACTGCACACAGATGACAAACACGGACGACAGAGGTTTGTGACTGCACGGAACAACTGCCCGAGGTTGTTGTGATGTCAGAGCGAGTCCTGCTAAACACTTCCTACGCCAGCGCGATTTCAACTTATGCCGTTTAATTTAATGTAGTTGTGTAATTGAGCGCGACTATAACAACTACGGTTGCGCGCTTGACGAACTGAATACCCTTACCGTCGTTATGCAGTAGGCGTCTGTCTAGTGAGGTAGCAGTGAGAAACAAAATCGTTGGTGCGCATTGCTCCCACACCACCTGTTTCCCACAGCAGTTGTAGCACAGCACTGACCATTGCTGCTTCTGGGCACGGCAGCTGATTGGCTCCGTTATTGATGATGTCAAAAAAAGAAAAATGAACTGAAGAGCATCGGCGCTAGCCCGCAGTATAGAGCACAGAATAGTAGTCGCGCTCCTCGTGCTCTGAGTGTTCTTGCGTAACTGCCGTAACGACCCATATGTTCGGGTTGCGGCGTCACAGTTTCCTTGAGCAGAAAGGCGGGGCTTTTGAGACTGCCGGCGCGTTCGTTTATTTAACACGAATTCACTGTCGCAAGTGCAACGCTGTTCCCGGCTTAGCGGAGCCCGTGAGCACGCATGCACGGTCCGAATTACCACCCCACGAGGATCCTATAAAGATGTAAAACATCTACTGATAAGGTGTGGCTAATTGTAATGGGAGGCTTAGGCTTCAATTGTTCCAGTCGTCATGCTAGAGCTTCTTACAATGACCTATGCATGAGACAGCTTGGAAGGTTAGCCCTTCTCGACGCTAACAATAAATGTTGGTGTTTTACCTGCCAGAACTGCGATATGGTTATGAGGGACGCCGTAGTGGAGTGTTCCGGGAAATTCAACCACCTGGGGTTCCTTAACGTGCACCTAACTCTAAGCACACGCGCCTCTAGCATTTCGTCTCCATCGAAATTCGATCTCGCGACCTTCGGGTCAGCAGTCAAGCACCATAATCATTAGACCAATGCGACAGGTCCTTCTCGATTGTAATAGCTAATTGTTGCAACGCCATACGGCGTTGAAAGACAGTGCACACTGCTCAGTTAAACTTAGAGTAGGAGATATGCCCTTGGTATTTTGTCAGTGCATATCAGCTTCATCACCGACGCATTTGATGGCAGTCAAGAGATCTCACGACTTCTTGTCTTATAGTATGCCTTTCAAGGACCACTACGTAAACTCTGAGGCACTGACTTGGCTTAAGCGGCATAAAAGCAGCCTAGCTGATTGAAACAGTTCAATTATAACATCCGAACCTTCGTTCTTCGCATTTCGCATCCTTCGTGCACAAGTGATTTCAATGACTTAGGACTACACACAATACCGGTCATGATTAGGCGTATTCAGGATGCCACAGCTGTTGCGGAAGCGTTGGCTTATAGGCCCAGAGCAATCCACTCACATTATGTTTTTGTGCATTACGTGCAAGTACGTCTAGATACCATCGGAACAGCTGACTTCTGAACTAAGAAGCTTAGGTAAGCATTCTGCCGCCCGAAATAAGTTTTCGCACGTATCTCCATACAATTGTTTCGCATTGGCAACGCTGGTGCAAGAACGTTTATACAGCTACAAAGAACCTAACGATCATTGTGTTGCTTTATGACGGCAAAAAATATAGGCGCAATTGTTAACGATAGACGAAGCGGATATTAATAAAAGCGTGCCTGTTCTTCACACAATTACGCAGGAATAAAGTGATATTACGATCTCCTTCGAAGGCCAGCTGACGCAAGGAGGCACCTTTTGAAGCTGTCGCAAGCAAACATTCTTTTCTTTTTCTTAAGTCTGCCATTCAGTCTCTAGAATGAAAAAAAAACGTGCACAATACACACGCGGCACAAAAGAGCGCTTCCTCCACGACTCTTGGCATCGTTATTCAAGGGAGGAATTTTGAGAAAGAGCAGGTGAGATCCTGATCTACTAATTTTTTTTTCTATTGTCGAAGCGTTTGGAAAGTTCTTAGGGCCCACACGTGACTGTTAGCGTACGACGAGGCGAATGAAAGGCCTCGGGGCTTCAACCTCTGAAACGAACGCTTATAGGTGCTTATGAAGTAAAAAGAAATTCTCTTTAATTTCTCGCTTTCTCAACTCAGATATAGTCGACTTTCTTCGTAGACGCGCGTTCTTTTTTTTCTGACGTTGTTTAACTTTTTTTTCTTTTACCGAACGCTGCCAAAATCAGCGAGGCACGTCTACACGTCAGGTTCCTTGGTAAACACGTACATTCATATACTGCTTGCTAATGGCCGCATTAGTTGGTGGCCACCACGCCGTAAGTCACTAAAGATTGAGATGATTAGAAAACGCGAAACTCACTTTCAGAAAAGAAAAAAAAGAAATGAAGTGAACAGACGGGACTAGAATCCAAGCAAGCAGAGAGGCAGCAGTGAGAAAACTGTTAAAAGGTCGATAGCGATAAAACAGAGCCAGTTCTCAACGTCCACTTGATTGGAGGACGTAGTGACGAGACAAGAGATGCATCTGAGTGGCCTTTTCTTTTTCCTGTGTTTCATTTAATCTAAACTTTTTTTTCTTTTTCCTCTCATGAACAACGTAGCCCTTGGTCTCTCAGTGCTGTTCTATTTGCGGAGCTTAATATCTCGACGCCCAGGAGGAATAAATGGTGACTGGTACCTTAACAGCCAGATCGGCAGACTTATTACTCATCGCCTGCCGCTGTACAAGTGTCTGGCCGCTTGCTTTACACGAAGCCAACAGAATCTGAGCACCATCTTAGATACGCCCGCTAAGATGGATACGCCATTCAGTCCTAGCTAGAACGGCTGTTACCGCGAGGAAAATTCGTGACTGTATCATACGTTAACGGGAGTGCGTTGATTGCAAACTCCAGTCGCGCGACACGAACTTATCGGTCCTTCGTCGACTGGGCTTAGAGAAATTAACTAGCAGACCGCTCATCGAGAGTGCAGCCGCCGCGGTGGTGCTGTAGTTACAGTGCTCGGCTGTTGATTCGAATGTCACGTGTGCAATGTTGATCGCAATTTCGATGGAGGCGAAAATTCTAGAGGCCCGTGTACTTAGATTTAGGCGTACGTTAAAGAACCCCATGAGGCAGAGAAAGAGAGAATAAAAGAAAAGCAGGGAGGTTAACCAGGGCGGAGCCCGGTAGGCTACCCTGCAGTGGGGAAGGAGGGAGGGGGAATAGAAGTTAGAGAGGAGGAGAGAAAAGTCACTCTTTCAGCCGACGTAGCAGTTCCGCGTTTGGCATCACAAACGGTGAATTAGTCCGGTATCCTTTAGAAAACGCAACAGCGTTTTCGTTGCCTTTCGGAACTGTGATGGGCAGCCCCAATATCTTCTTGACAGTGAAAGCGCTTCCGTCCAGTTGATTTAGTGCAGTGAGGAGGTGAAGCCTCCCGTTTGCGTATGTCGGGCAGTAACACAAAAGGTGATCGATAGTTTGACCAACGGCACAGTGGCTGCACTCGGCGTTGTCGGCCATCTCCATCTTAAATGAGCAGGCGTTGGTGAATGCTGCACCCAGACGCAGACGGCACAATACTGTGTCTTCCTCCCGGGAAAGACCAGGTAGTATCCGCAGTCGTAGGGATGGGTCGAGAGAATACAGTCGATGGTGTGTGAACTGTGATGTTTGCCACTTTTGCAGTGTCATGTTCTGCGCCAGCCTAGTTAGGTATCGAGCCGCGTCAATCCTGGATAACGGTATAGAAACAAAGTTTGTCTCTACGTGTGCTTTTCTGGCAGTTTCATTGGCGAGGTCGTTGCCGGAGATACCGCAATGACTTGGTATCCACTGAAACACAACGTTGTGTCCTCTTTCAATCGAATAGTGCAGAATTTCTCGCATCTCCCACAGAAGTTGTTCGTACGATCCGCGACGAAGTGCCGATGAAAGACATTGTGGAGCCGCCTTTGAATCGCAGAATACTGCCCATCGATTAGGCAGTTGTTGCTTGATATAATCGACGGCACCTCGCAGGGCAACAAGCTCCGAACCAGTCGATGTGCTCACGTGACGAAGTTCGTAAGTGAGGTTGATGTGTTGTGGTGGGATGACGGTGGCGCCGGTGGAGCTGGTCTGGGCGGCAGAGCCATCCGTGACTACGTGAATTCTTCCAGCATAGGGAGAATGCAAACAGTACAGAACTGCTTGCCTGAAAGCCAAGGTAAAAAGGTTTTTCTTGTTTCTGATTCCTGGGACGGAAAGGCGCACTTCGGGTTGACGTAAGCACCACAAGGCGGATGGCGAACGTGCCGAGGGTGTGAAACCCGATGGTAGAAAAGCGCGGTGAGAGCTGACGACGCTGGAGAACGACGCCTGTGGTCGTTGTTCTGGCACGTGCGGCCGATGGCTCGACACCATCCGTGAAATATGTCGAATATGCGCTCTCAGCGCGTCGGTTGTGACGTAGGTCGTAACCAGATGGTCCCGAGCCAATATAACTATTCCGGCTGTTGAGGTGCTTCGCGGAAGACCGAGGCAAACACGTTGTCCCTGTGCTTGCACGCTCTGAACTGCTCGCATATTTGACCCGCAAGTTTTAGAAAGCAGAAGAGAGCTATAGCGCAGTAGTCCAATAAAAAGTGCTTGGTGTAGCTGTAGCATGGAACCCAGTGATGGACCCCATCTTTTCCGGCGATGAAATTGAGGACGTGGACAATAGATACGAGTTTCACTTTCAAGTACAATACGTGAGGGCTCCAGGAGAGGTCTGGGTCAACAATGACACTTAAAAAACGATGACTTCGCTTGTAAAAGATAGACTGGCCGTTAATGCATATCGGGTAAATAGTAGGGGTGTGCGAATATCAAAGTTTTCGAATACGAATCGAATACGAATATCCACCTTCGAATATCGAATCGAATATCGAATATCAAAGGAAAAATGCATCCACAGTAACAATATTTTATTTAACATGTAGCTATTTGAAAAAAAAATCATTAACAGCCTGACTGGCAACAAAACATACACTGCTAGCTCCAGAACATGATGTCCAGGCTAGCACAATGCATATCACAATGCAAGCAAATATCACGGCACAATGAAAGTAATGACTAGATGTTATCATGAAGAAATATGAGTTGCTCCACATGATCAGGCAGCAGGCGTTCCCTTCTAACAGAGACAACCCCCCCCCCCCCCCTGCCACTGAAAAGGCACGCTCGCTTGGAACAGAAGTGGCTGGTATAGGGAGGTAAGTACATGGGGCAAAGCTTTGCCAGACTGGGTATCTGAAGGTGCCTACAGTCCGCCACCAGTCACATGGGTCACTGTCTTTCTTCAGAAGTGGTCCCGCATAGTGAACGAGTGGTAGTGCGGCACGTTACGGCCGCATAATATTGAAAATGTACGGTTACATGATAGCCAACAGCGCTGCGCTTCGGAGATGCACCAGCAATGAATCATACGTATTGGGGCGCTCGTCGCAGGCAGATATGGTGCCTCCGTGTACTTACGATGTTTATCGCTCCTCTCGGCAACGTTTTAGCTATACGAAAGCAGCAGCAGTGTGGAAGACGAGTTATTTTGTGCATGATAATCGAATCGCATATTCGAATTTTTCGAATATTCGAAGTTAACGATTATTCGAAACTTTTCGAATACACGATTTTCGAATCGAATACGAATATTTCGAATGTAATATTCGACGAACATTCGAAACTTCCGAATATTCGCACACCCCTGGTAAATAGTCATCGCTTTTCACGTGAAGGTCACCATCGCACATTTCTTCAATTGAGATTGGTAGGCCTTGCGTGCAAAGATAGTCAAATGCTTGTGACGCTGCCCTCTGTAGCCTTGCACGAACCTGCGTGTCACTGCTGATGCCCAGACGCAGATTTCGTCAGCGTATATCCGGGACCACCTCCGCCAGGCCAAGCAGAGTAAGGTTGAGTAGAACCGGGCTTAAAACACCGCCTTGTGGGACGCCACGGCACGTGTAGTGCTCGGAGGTCGGGCCATCTTCAGTATCTACGAAGAAGATCATCGTGTCAGGTAACTTCAATTCCAACGAAATATTCGCCCTCCGAGTTCAATTAAAGGAAGCGTGTCTAATACAGCTTGATGGGAAACGTTGTCATAAGCTCCTTTCACATCAAGAAAGAGCGCAACTGCTAGTCGTTTCCTGCATTTCTGCTGCTCTACTGATGACACCAGATCGATGACGTTGTCAATCGATGAAAGGCCTCGTCGAAATCCCGCCATGGAGTCGGGGTAAACGTTCTGCCGTTCAAGGAACCATTCCAGGCGCGTGAGAATCATGCGCTCCATGAGTTTCCCAACACAGCTGGCGAGAGCTATAGGCAGGTATGATGTCAGCACCAGAGGGGATTTTCCTACTTTTAGCAGTGGCACCAGAAGGCTGCGTTTCCATTCTTTCGTTTCCATTCAGACGGCTGCGCTTCCATTCTTAAATAAGTTTAACAGTTGTCGTCTTGCTGCTTGGCCTAGGTGACGCAGAGCGCTATACGTTATTCCATCGGGCCCTGGTAAAGAGGAACGCCTACAAAGTGTCATGGCAACTTCTATCTCTTCCATAGAGAATGGAGCATCCATACTTATATCCCGTGGACCGGAGATATCGCATAAAATCATCTCGGTGAATAGCACTGTCTTGCGGGTGATGTTCGTACAAAAATCATCTGCAACGTCGATCTCACTGCGGTTTTGACATAGTGCAAGGGCCTTGAAGGGATGACGTTGCTGGGCGCATGAGCGAAGACCCTGTAGAGTTCTCCATATACGAGACAGTGGCTTGCGTGGGTCTAATGACTCGCAAAAACTTTTCCGTCTTTGATCCTGCAGCTTGTCTATTCTGCGCTGTATCTTTTTGTTTTTTGCATACGCCCTGCTACTCTAAGATCAAAAACTGACTTGGTACGCCTGTACCTTCTTTCAGCACGTCGACGTAACGCACGAAGACTTTCTAATTCAATGTCAACCGCCGTACGCTTTGCGTCCGCAATTGCGTCTTGCATTGCGTCCGCAATTACTTCGTCTAACCTGCGCGAGCAATCATTCTTGCATGTGTCCTGCACTTGATCTTCATAAAGCGCCCAGTAAATATGTCCAGAGACCAGTGAGGTCGAGGACCCAAGGCCATCAATTGTCACATAGTTCGGAATGTGATCACTACTATGGGTTTCAATATCGGTGAACCACCGCACTTTTGAGCTTAGGCAACACGACACCAGTCTCAGGTCGAGGCAGCTGCTATACGTCGTCCCTCGAAGAAATGTCGGGCTACCATCACTCAGAAGGCGCAGGTTGTGGTCTGACGCAAATGATATCAGTGAGCGACCCTTTGAGTTCATCTTCAAGCTTCCCCATATCGGATGATGGGCATTAAAGTCGCCTGTTGTAATACAAGAGCCTGGTATACCTGTCATAACGTCCGTTATTCCTTTACAATCAAATTGACTTGTAGGGGAAATGTAGATGCCAATAAGTGTAAGAGACAATCCCATCTTCTTCACAGTAATGCATACATAGGCGTGCGCAGGGTTCCCCACCAGGGGGGCGGGGGCCAAGGTTCATCGCAGCGCCCCCCCCCCTTGTAAGTCAATGTACGAGACAGATTTTGCACCCCCCCCCCCCCACTTAGGTGACTATTATCCCCGAGAAGTTGGGGTGGCGCCGCCTGGCGGGAGGCGTGGATGACGTCACGGCAAGGACTCTTCGACGCCCGCCGTGACGCGCCGGCATATCACGCGCTTGCTTCGTGCGCTGCTCCGCTGTTTACGTCCGCTTTTTGCCTGTCTCAAGCTTCAGATGAATGAAGAAAACAGCATCGTTAATGTTCCTAGTAAAACGACAAAAAGTTAGATGCATTGTTTCTTCACAGCCCCCAACGGTGCCCGCGCGCCGTCGTGCACACCTTGAAAGGGGTGATCAGGTTTGTTGTTGTATCGCGCTGCTAACTTCGGGGTTAGGTCTGATTCCCGACCACAGCAGCCGCATTCCGACGGGTGTGAAAAGCAACATTCCTCTGCTTAGATACAGGAGCACGTTAAAGAATTCGAGGCGGTGAAAATTAATCTGCAGCTGGAGGCTTTCCGAGTCGCCCCTCAGGACCACATTAAAGTTCATTGTCTGTCTATCTGTCTGTCTGTGTCTCACAATCATGTCGTGGTCTTGACACGCAAGACACCTTATTCACATTATTAGGTTGCGTTATTCACGGGCGATTCCTTAAAAAATATGATGGCTTCGCCTCCACGAGTGTTATTTGCATCGGACGCATCCGCGATCGGCGGACAGCGTTCTTGCCGGTGTGCGAAGCCCCGCGCACGATTACGAAAGCGCATGCAGTATTTAGCTTCGCAAAATATCTCGAAAGCGCTCACCCGAGAATACCGCCGCAGTTGTGTTTTTTTTTTTTGCGTACTAGCTCACTCATCATGTTGTTTAGTTTCACGTTTTTCTCGCAATAATTTTGGGGCTTCATTTCACAACATAAAAAAGTTGAGGTTAATTGTGGAAACTCCTTATTGCTGTCAGATTGTGTCTTCATGCAGCATCGTAGCAACGGTGCCGTTACACTTGTATAAGTACTAGTTTAAATAGCCAGCTCGTATTTTTTTTTTTTTTGCGTTTGATATACCCCTGAGCATCATGAACCTTTAAGTGGACATGACGTGCGAGACCATGAATTGACTCATTAAGGCGAAGGACGTTCAATTAATACTGCCACGCCCGCTTCTTCTTTTATTTTGGTGTGTTCGAGTTTGACCAGCAAGGACGGTTATCAACGCTCGACGCTGGCCGCGAAGCAGTGTTCGAGAAGCTTCACGATTTTTGGTAGATCGTTTTGTTAAGATTGCGCGCCGCACGCGAATGTTCCAGCTTTGTCGAGAGATAACGCCGCCACCAGCGATATTGCTGGAAAGTTCCATAGCGCCTGTATAAAAGCCGACGCGCTTGATTGCTTGTCAGTTGATCGACGGACGACGCCCTGTTCGCCGCTATCATTGTACAGCGTGTATTGCTGTAGTTCTAGTTCTCAGTTTCTCGGCCACAAGTTCGGCCAAATAAACAGTTTCATCTCGGACGTGCTGACTGTTGTCTTCGTCGACGTCACGACCACGTGACAATACGTGGTCCACGTCACTGAGAGTGCCATCGAAACAGTTCAAAACGCTCATTTCGACTTTCAGGCGTTTGTTTTGCAGGCGATTGCTATCAACAGTGCTCGCACGTGAATTTAACATTACCGCTTGTGATCCGGCAGTTGATCATATCAGCCGTTCATGCAAATCGGGGTATACGGCCACATAATCCCAGACGAGTGTTGAGAAGAAATGTTTACATAATTCAAGTATACTAACACCTCAGAATTTCCGAAACCATTGTGTGCGTGACACTATTATTTTGTTTAATTTCCCGGATGTATTAAGTGATTCCTTACGATAGACAGATTCATCTAAAGTATCCTGTAGCAGAAAGCGCAATTCTGTCAAATCCCCTAGATAATCTGCAAAGGCAGACATAACTTGTACGATAAGCCGCAGTGTAGTTAGTGAATTGAAAACGTCCTAATTTAATTTGTAACCTTCGGGACGCGTGTTCTAACCGTGGAGTCTAAGCCAAGTTGTAATGAAGTTAGAACCATTAGCGTAAATTTTTTAGCACCCATGTCTTGGAGTACGCGGTGAAAACAACGAATCTCTTGCTCTCGTGCATCATATTTTCACGGTGAAGCTTCCGTTCTTTCGCTAGTAGTGTAATCTCCCTTGGGTGATTTGCGTCGCAAGAATGAGCAGTAACCACAACCGTATCGCGAAAGAGCGGGTACTCGGCGGGCGCAGAAAAAGTCGATCCTCGGCCGCGGACCACGCGAGTCCTTGCCGTGACGTCACATCGCCGCGACTGCCGCGCCGCCAGTGTTCGTTCTCGGGGCTAATAGGGCGTCAATGTATGGGGCAGATTTTGCGCCCCCCTCCTAGGTTATTAAGGGGGGCGGCCGCACCCCCCCCTGCCCCCCCCCTCCCTGTGCGCACGCCTATGAATGCATACGTACAGGTTCTCGTCGTTTGGCTGTATAGCATGGGCGAAATAAGTAAGGTTCTTGCGAACGTAAACAATAACCTTGCTGCTCCTTCCATTCGTGGTTGAAACGAAAGGCTCATACTCTGATATTCTTATGGTAGATGATGAGTTCGGCTCACAGATTACCATTATCGGGAAGCGGTTTTACAGCGAAAGCTGTTATGAGATCGCAACAAGGGCCGTTTTTGGCGCCGCAGTTGCCGCTGCCGTCGCCGCCGCCGGTGTCCGTAACCACTATCGCTCGGAAAAAAAAAAACGAAATAAGAAAAAAATTCCAGGATGGAACGAGTTCGAACCTCGGCCCACTGCGTGGGAGCCCAGTATCCTACCTCAGAGTCATGCCGGTGCTTGAAACTGCTTTGCAAAAAGACCCTATACAGGCTTCATGTCAGGAAGGAACCACATTAACATATGTAATGTAGCGTGGTAGAAGAGTAAAATAACAACCAAGTGTCACACAACGCGAATCCTGTAACAAGGCGTCACACAATGCGAATTGCGCAACAAGTGAGTTGTTGAATGCTTCCAACCCTTTACGAAGGGCTCTGCCATAATTCTTCATCGTCATTAGCCACAGCATCAACAAAGTGCACATAATACCTTACAGGTGTTTAGCAGGTACCACGGTTCTGCGCAGAATGACGAAAAATTGCGCAGTGGCTGCTTCCTTACTTCACAGAAATTATGATTTATAGCGTAGTGGGTTTCTCGCAAGTGCACTACTATTGGTTGCCAAGGGAGCCCATAAGGCTCCCATGATCCATTTCCTCAGGGTCTCAATAAAGTTAATTCTCTCTATCTCTTTCTCACGTTAGCGTATGTTATAAAGCGTGGTGGGAGAGTGAAATAACGACCGGGTGTCACACAATGCGAATTACGTAACTAGTGGGTCATTTAAAGCTTCCAACCCATTACAAAAGGCTCAGTCATAATTCTTCATCGTCATCAGCCGTCGCATCAAGAAACAGAACATAATGTCTTACAGATGGTACCTCGCTTCTCCGCAGAATGACGAGTAATGTTGTGGTGGGTGCTTCCCAACTTTACAAAAATTATGATTTGTGGCGTAGTGGGTACGTTGCTAGTGTAGTTGTATTAGCAGCCACAAGAGAGTTTAGGGCTCTAGAGATACCGCTCTTCGAACTTTCGCTGTGACTGTGCTACGCTTTCCGCGCAGTCCTGGCGTTTTTTAAAAACGAACTGCGGGAAATCCGACATGCGTGACCTCAGTCCTCTCACATTCCATTGAAATATGAAGGTGTTTCGGAAATGCTCTGTAAACGATTGCTGTTGCCGTTGACAAGCCATGGTGCTGCTGTTAGTCTTATTAAGCAATGGTCTTCTGAAGGTTTGCAAGAACTGGAGTGATGGTATCCAGCAGCTGCAATGCGCTTCGTGCTATTGGTGTCTGCATGTTGTCCACGAACACGCGAATAGTACTCACTAGAGAACAGACCATGGCGACGAGTTGTTTATCGTCATGTGTTGCTTTATAAGGAACAACGAAGAGTGCCTTACTGTAGAAGTCTGATGACACTCATCAGTTGCCTATAATCTAGGGAGTTCCGGCCAGGCGTCTCCAGTGTTTCTGTTAGAAGCTTCTTTATCCTTTGACCCGACTGCGCTTGTTCTGGGCGGCAGAAGGGGAGGAGGCTTTGGGCGCGGTTCACGTGGCGACGAGGCCTTGAAGGTCTTGTAGTACCATCGGCGACGGGATCGTCGTCGTCTAATGGATGCGGCGGCTTCCCAGTGAGATGAGTGATCTCGAACCATTTTCTTCAGCACTGCCATTTCCCTTCGAATAATGGGACAGTCCTTCGAAGAGGCGTCATGAGGCCCGTCGCAATTCGAACACTTCAGCATACTGGCCTGGCATCTGTTCGTGGTGTGGGGTCCAGTGCATCGGGCAAAGACGGTAGTGTTCTTGCACACACTTCTCACGTGACCCAACTTCATGCACTTCCAGCACTGAAGCGGCCTCGGTACGAAGGGACGAACAGCGTGCCGAAAGTGTCCCACCTTCACGTGTGATGGGAGGGATTCACTCTTGAATATAATCTTCACGCAACGTGACGTGCCAGAGACGAAAAGCACTTGTGATGATAGTGTCTTCTGTAGCAGGCTTGATCAGGAAATCAGCGTTGGCAATGGTCTCGTCAACATCCAGTGCTGACTTCTTTGCCCAGCGGTATATGAGAGCGGACTTCCATCCCATGAGCTCCGTAACCTTGTGCAAGGTATCTAGCGCAGCCGCGTGGTTGACGTCAATAGCTAAAACGTTCTTGCGCATGTTCACTCTGACATCTTTGATTTCATTTGGCACCAGCGCCACTAGCTGTACAGTCACAGCTTGCCTGTTCAGGCGTCGCATGTTGTCAGTGGCAAGAACTGGCGTGAAGAGGACGGTGAATGCCTCGATACTCTGCGAAGATCATATGGCGGACGCACTCGAATCGAATGCCGTGCTCAGAAGACCGTTGCTTTGCCTTGCGGCTCCTCACCAGCTCGAAGGTGTCGTCGCCAGATTCTTCTCTGCTGACATCATGGTGTCGTCGCTGTCAGTGTCGCTGTCGCTGCCGTTGCGCTTCCTGGAGGCAGCTGCCGCGGGTTCTGCGAATCCGGCGGTCGCGTGTGGGACTCCACCTCCATCGCACTCCGGCAGGAAACCACACTTGAGTGATGAAATCAATGTTATTCACAAAAAAGATCAGAACTGAAAGACTGAGCGGTCTGCCACAGAGGCACATCGTCTTCTTTATCGAAATTTCCAAATTTCCTGAGCCCTCCACTGCGGCGTGCCCTATAATTACATCGTGAATTTGGCGCGTAAAAGCGCAGAAATGACTTATTCATCGAGAGTTTTTCTCCGTCACAGTATTACACTCGTGGACGTGAATCATATGGTCGTTTATAGACACACTACGTATGCCGATAACTGCCGCTTTCTGTAGCGTTATTATTACAGGCTGAATGAATAATTCAAGACTATTTAAAGTATGAAAAATTATCAAGTGTTAACCCGTCACCATCCCTCGCTTTTGGCGCTGGTAGAAAGCGGATAAACTTTCGGCCTTGGAAAAGCGCGCGGCTGTAATGGTAGGTAAATTTATGCCTCACCCGTCGCCACCGACACCTTGAATGTATCCAACGTATCCGTCGACTTCGGCGCATGGGGAAGGTCCGTTAAAATTGGAAGTGCCACGTAGGGCGCGATTCTAATATCAGGCAACTGTCCAATGACACACTGGTGCACTACTACTAGGAATAGAAGCGGTTAGAGTCAAGGTTATCGCGTTGAAATCATGCGTGTAACGAAGAAACGAAACGGGGAAAAATTCTGTTAGTAACAACTTGATGAAGGCTACTTGGTTCATATTTAGAGCATAGGTTGAGGCAGCAGACGAGAACAAGGACAGAAACATACGAGAAGCGCTGTCTCATAACAGAAAGCTTTATACGATGAAAACCGGCCTTTCATACAATACCAGAAAGAACGTGCGTGCATCGCTCCCAATTACAGGAGCAAAACTCCCGATCTTTCTTTGAAAAAGTTATCTACCTTTCCTATAAAGCAAGCGAAAGAGACGTGACACGTTTTTATCCTTCTCGAACACATTTGCCTCTGCCATTTACTTCTTAGTATTCCTTTTCCTATAAGCGATGCGCAAAGCGCCGACGACGCCATCTGCCGCCATGGCTCGGAAGCGCTCGCGGGGCCCGGCGAGCAGTGTTACCGCGAGCGTCTATACGCGAGTGCATGGATGGATGTGTTTTTCATCGTGATTTAACGATTCTGGCGGGCCTCAGCGATGTCGAAAAATACCTGCTGCGTTGCTGGCTGCTCAAACACACACGAAAAATCACCAGGAACGCACATCTACAGGTTTCCGGTGCTATTTCATGAGCGAAAGCGACGGCGGCGGTGGATTGCGGCTGTACGACGTAGAAGCTAAGCAATCGCGCGTTGTTTACGGCAGTGTTAGAACGATTACCGTGTTTTTATTTCTTCCTTTTTGTCGCTACGTTTTCAGCGAACGCTACTACGTTTACACTTGGTCGCCTCGCCTGCATTGTAGACACTACAATTACATGAGGTTGTTATTACTGATAAGACGCGATACCTTGGCTCACTTGAGAAAACGAATGGCGCGAAGCGCAATGCGAGAGAATGTAGGGCAGGTGACGGCTCCTTTAAAAAAGCGCCGTGGAATCGCACGTGTGCTGTACGAAAGCGGCTGCATTCTACCTACTGATGGCACTGGAATGCGATCATCGGTGCAGAATGTTCGCTGTGCGCTTCTGCACCGATGATGACAAGCTTATCGTTTACTTTTTCACAAGTTTATCGTGCTGGTTTCAAAGTTTTACCAACGCTGACCCTTCACGTGGCCGACCCTGTGAAATCTATACGCCTGTGCGACAGCGCTCCCTCAAAATCTATTATATCAGCACATGGCACGTAAACGAAGCTACTGTGTCGAGAAAAAAAGATTGGTTCACGCGTCAAAGCATGCAGGCGTTAGTGATTGGGACGTTATAAAGAAAGCGGTGTACTTACGATGAGCTCCACTTCGTAGGAGAAGCTTGTTGTGGATTGTCTGTGACAAACACTTGTCGCGTATGGGGACATTGCCGTCCCACACAGCTGTGACATCGGACACATGTCCACTATTATAAAGTGCGGCTCCTTTGCGCACACTGTTGCCGCAAAAGTAATTATCTGGGACGCGCACAACCGGCGAATCGCACGCGCGCAAATGAGGCGTCTGCTACGCGACCCGCGAGCGGTTCCAACGGCCGCCGCTACGCGGCTTTCAGTGGCGCCCCTATAGGCGCTGCGCATCGCGAATAGACGCGTATGCACTGCTGACAATGGTCGGCTAAACGACTTCTATATTCATTACCGACGGTACTGCAGTGCTCAGGAGCGTGGTCACCGACACACGGTCGCATTTGACCTATTCAAATGTCTAAGAGAACGTATTATTCGCGAAATCCACAAGTGTCATCCACCAGTTTGTGTAGCGTGGAGCTATGCAAAGTTTTATTTGACGTTTTTAATTGATATTGAAGACGGCTTGCGCAGAAATGGCACTATTCTTATAATGAAGGAAACCGAGCAGCTGCATTTTCATCTGCGAAATGGTTTATGCGTTAGGGCAGGAACCAATGATGATTAGTCGCTTGCCATGCCTCGCTTCAGATACGGAAAGACAAGTGAAGAAAAATATCACAGCGGGCGCACTTAAAACAGCACCACCAAATCGCATCTTGAAGAACTTGTCACTTGGACTACTTTTATCGACCACAAATAATCGAGTCGTTATGAAATTAGTAAAAGAAAAAACGAAACTTCTATTTCCGTAATTTAGAATAATTTTCGTTGACGATGGTAAGGTGTAAAGTTCTCATTTACGTACGGCAGTGTTTGAATATGAACGATGCAAACGCTGAATGCTACGCGAGTTAATAAAGCGACACTATTGAATATTGCCGCGGCTGTGGAGAATGATCGCAAAAATTAAAGAGGAAAGAAAGAGTGCCTTTTCAATCCTGTGTTCTTCAACTACTTCCTTAAGGCAAATATTCCGGAAGAAGAAGTGCTATACGCTATGCAACTATGTACAACGAGTCGGAAGCGTACAAAGCGATATAGATTTAATGCCACCCTGTGATCATCACATTAAGACGCAATTCAGAGTGCGAAACATTGAATCGCACATCGATTTTACACTGGACTCGTGCCCTGTCGAGGATCTCTTTTGCTACGAAATTCACTAGAGAAAATTTGTGCGCTAATATCTACGGTACGTGAAATCACTCGCCGTGGTCGCATATCAGGTAAGGTGTCGCACTGGTAAGATAGAAGGCGCGGGTACGATTCCCAGTAACGGCCGCCGCATTTCGATGGCGGCGAATTGCAAAAACACCCGCGTTTCTTATATTTAGGTGCGTGGTAAACAACTTCAAGCGATCGAAATTAATCCAGGGTCCCGCACTACGGCGTGCCTCATAATCATATGGCGGAAATTTTTATTAATATTATGGTGCGCGAAAGTAGGGGCATTCAGATTTCATAGGAGTGAGCATATAGCTTTGGCTGAAGTTCGACCTTCTGGCGCCAAACAGATTTGGTATTAACAAATTTAATAGTTGCAGCCAAATGTCGTTCAACAACTAGAACAATTAGTAGTAATAGTGGTCATTCTTTTTTTGCTGAGTCATATTGCCTGGTTACGACTGTGAAACAATGAGTACGCGTTAATTCAGAAATTTAGAAAACAGTTATTGACGTCACAATAGCGTCACACGAACGCCATTACGTGACAAGCATTTTAAATACACGAACCGACCATCATTCCTATGGCAGGAGAAGGGAGATTGCAACGTTCAAGTTCTTTCGAGTGGTGTTCGTGGTGTAGTGAAGAGGGGGAAGAAGCCATACGACAGTGGGAAACTTGATGCTGCCAAGTTACTCTTGCCGGCGCGGGAAAGCTGCGCCCTCTCGTAGTCGAAAATTAAGTCGCGATTGTGACTGTATTAACCATGACGCTACAGGGTACACACTGCCGGCACGTTCATATGCGCCTTGCGCTGTGATATCGTTGCAATAGTGCGCATGCACGACTTTTGTAACTTATTGTGTGTCTTATGCAATGTATATGCGAAAATGATGGAGGAAGAGCGAGGGAGAGAGACTGCACCTGTGGGACCATACAGAGTGTCCACCACATGTAACTGCAGGCTTGAGCAATACTTCCGACATCGGTTCTCATCTCTTAATAATTGTTCAGGTTTTACGTCCGAAAACCACGATATGGTCATGAGGAACGCCATAGTCGAAGGCTTCGGAAATTTTGAACATCTCTAGTCGGATACAACTTCAGAAGTCCGGAGAGGCCCTGCCCAGACGATCGAAGCGCGGCAGCCGATCGCCTCCACTATTAAAGAAATAGTCCCGCTCATGCACTCGGCAATGTACTCCGAAGGCGGAGTCACCGGCCGTCCGGCTCATGACGTCAGTCTGAATGCGCGCCCATTGGTGCAGGCTTGTGTACATCCGCCTTTAAGGAGAAAATGCCGTGGACTTCTGAAGTTGCATCCGACTATAGTGTCCTTTAACGTGCACCTAAATCTAAGCACACGGGCCTCAAGCATTTCGTCGTCATCGAAATGCGGCCGCCACGGCCGGGATTCGATCCCGCGACCTTCGGGCGAGCAGTCTAGCACCACAACCACAAGACCACCGTGGCGGGCGATGCTCATCTCTTGCGACTCCCATCTTGCGTTACCGAGAGTAAGCAACTATAGTCCAAGTTCTGACTCAGCTTCAATGACTAACACGGGAAGGCATCGTTTTAGTCAGAACAAAACTGCAAAACAGAGACTGCGTATTATACTTGACAGTGAACATCTGAGCAAGAAAGAAATTAGCTTTACGATTTTACCTTTCGGAGAGTTAGAAACTAGCGGCCGCGGCGGTACAGTGGTTACGATGCTTGTCTGCTGACCCGAAAGTCACGGGATCGATCCCTGCCGCTGCAGTCGCATTCCGATGGAGGTGAGATGCTAGAGGCCCGTGTACTTATATTTAAGTGCACGTTAAAGAACCTCAGATGGTCTAAATTATCCGGAGCCCTCACTATATTGTGCCTCGTTACTATATTGCAGTTTTGGCACATAGAACCCCAGAAATTATCGCTATTATTAAAGTTGGGAACACTATCACTGTAAGCTGTTATTACGCTTCTTTCTTTTCGTTTTAGAGACACGAAGTCAAGAAGTCTTGGCTTGTCTGAACAAGGTTGTACTATTTTGCGCGTGTAAATAAGTCACAGCGCCGAACGTCGCGAATCTATTTTGAGACAATCTCGCTTTCGTTTCGTAGTTTTGCACATATGTTGCATCTGTACGTTAACTATTACCATAAGGGAAGAAACAAAGCGCCGCATGGAAAAATTCTCGGAACGTCCTCTTTTTTTTTCTGCGCAGCGTAGACTCATTTGAAGCCACGTCCTCAAAAGGGGCTCGCACGAGGCCCGTGGCTGCGCTCGTATAATGCGGAGTCTGGCGTCGAGCGCGAACAGACGCCTTATCACGGCACTCTATCGCTGTCGAGACAAAAGAAATGAAAGTTCGCCTCGCACGGTCTACGAATAGACCAGTGTGCCAATTGCCTGTGGTGTTCGTTTTAATCGTCCAAAAAAAAGGGGAGAAACAAGAAGAGAAAAGGCGAGAAAAAAAAAAGAGGCGCTGGCCTCTGTATGGCTCCAGCATGTCGGATGCGACGGATGTATAAGCCAAGCGCTCGGTTTCCAAACAAGCAAGTCCATGCGTAATGTGCGCCTCATATGCCGATAAAGGATCATTATTTTATATCGAGAGAGGATCTCCGCCGAAAGAAACAAATGACACGGGCTACGAAGCACGTTCGTCTCCGCGTCTATAAGAAGTAAAAACAGTTCGTCATCCGAACGCATCGTTCGTTCTCGGGGCACGTAACGCACGCACGGGTAGAGGGATTTCTCGTTTCCACATTCTTGCGAGCAGGCGTCATAAGGACACCACGTGCGGTGCCTGGCAATTACGGAAGTACTTTGAGCTACGCACGAGTGCGTTTTCGGACGGCCTTCCGTCGTAATTTTGTATGCATGGGCGTATGCAGTTCCGATAACTACAGACATGGTGTTGGTGTTTGCCACTATTCAATCAATCAATCAATCAATCAATCAATCAATCAATCAATCAATCAATCAATCAATCAATCAATCAATCAATCAATCAATCAATCAATCAATCAATCAATCAATCAATCAATCAATCAATCAATCAATCAATCGATCGATCAATAAAATACTTAAATAATTATCTAACTAATATTTCCTCTGATGAGCGGTATAAGAACAAATCCACATTTTAATACAAAGGTCTGCAACCACAGGCAGGTCAGACCTCCTATATCAGACAACTCTGGCGCCATTAAGTATCGTATCATTTAAAACACGGGGCAGTAATCATTCACACTACCTGAAAAAAAAATCAGAGGCACGTATATCGATTTGACATTTCACAAACGGGAATGCGTAAAAGCGGTACAGTATGCTTCATGCTACCTCTCAGATCATAAGGTAATGCTTGTAAGCGTGGATAATGAGCGCCCGCTCAGAGTTGCCGGAGATGGTGTGTGCACTTGAAAGTGGATGGGGAGGATATGTGTTGTAGGTTTTCGAAGTGTGTACTGGGAGACTTGGATCTCACAGAGTGTTTATAAAAGTTGCAATTGAAAACGCACAATTGAAGTGGTCTGAGTTCGTTGCAAATTAATATCGAGAAAGGGCTCTGACAGATGCAAGTAAATAATACAGTAGGCGTGCTGTGAGTTCATTGTAATTTGATGAAGAGAAAGTGGTTTGAGAACTTAGTCACATACTTTAATGCACGTGATAGTGGTACACCATCGGTTCCTCACGACTCTGCCAGAAGATAGACTGAACGATACTTGAACCGTTGGTTCAAGTATCTCGGTTCCATTCGTTATCAACCGAAGTTCATTTATTACCTCCAATATTATCTACAGTATCATTTGGGCAGCGCTAGAATTTTTCAAGGTGATCTTTTGATAAGTGTCCGAGAGAATGAGAATGATAGGTATCCTTAGGATGGGGCAATTTCTAACGCTATTGGAGTTTTTAAAGACGGTGTACTAAGAGCATAAACCTGAAGCTTTTTTGCACGTTCTCGCCGGCTATCTCTTGTCAACCGAGGACCATTTCTGCCAGCTAGCGTGCGCTTGCTGGGCAAGTAATGTTGAATGCGGTAATGAATACAAGCTTTGAGAGAGAAACAGAGAGAGACAACCAAGGGGAAAGGCATGGAGGTTAACCAGGCTTTGTCTTGGTGAGCTAACCCCACACGTGGGGTGAGGGAAAGGAGGAATAATAGATAAGATATAGAAGGAAGAACAAGACAAAGAAAAAGCACAAATAAGCAGTTAGTCAGAACACGCTCTGAATTCATTCCAGAGATAAGAGCCATCATCCAGGAGTTCACAACAAAGGAGTCAATGGCAACTGAAATCATTTAATCATCAGCCTCCAAGAAGCTTTCACTGATCCCGAAGGATGAACATTTTTTAAACTTTTAGGACAGACAAGATAGCACAAGCTTACAGTGCTTTGGTCCGAGACGCCTTTATCGATATAAGCTGCATACTCCGTAATATCTGAGGTAACAAAAGTTACATCAAGTACGGAATACGAACTTCCGGCTTCTTACGCAAATGCAGCGACCGATTGCAACACGTTGCACATTTGCTTAACACCAAGAAAGGGCTTTACATCGGAATCATACACGGAAACAGATCACTTCTGATGATATGTCAATCATTTTGATAAACGGAAACAGATCGAGGTCTCACAGCCTCAATAATATTCTCATATCCCAGTATTAGTACAAGCGATCTTTCATTTCTTCGAAATATTCCGGCTGAGGCAACGGTGTCCAACAGGCTGCATAAAAGGTAAGGAGTTGGCATCAGCAATTTCCATTGATAAGCAGATTCTAGTGGTCAGTAATTTCGTTTAAAGGGGTCATGAACCACTTTTCCAAGTAATGATCTAATGACCTCAGTATCGGAGTTTACTGCCTCCCGAATCGATTGCCGCAAAAATTTCTCGAATCCGTCCAGAATGAGCGGAGTTACGGGGGTTTGGCGCACGCTCTCAGCGCTTTCTCTCTTTTCTCGTGCCGACGAGCGCACTGGAAGCTAGACAGGGAGGGATGGCACGGGGGAAAGAAGTTACGTCAGCGCGCGTCATGAAACGCGATCGCTCTCCCGCTGTGATTCGCGTGCGCGAGTGCGACTACCGTGTAAATTTAGCAGACAGAGGAGTGCGGCGCGGGCAAGTGGCGGCACCCCGTGGCAAGAAGCGCATCTCATCCGGCTATCGGCCAATAAGCATGCTATATCTCTTGCGACGTCAACTGGCAGATCCGTGACGTCAACGTGCAGACGCCCCGCCCACCGACGAGAGTGAGAACCGGCCTCTGTTTGAAAAGAAGGCGCCTGAGGAAACGGCAACTTCGCGCTTCGATGTGGCCTTTACGCGGCGCGCACGACTGTAATATTTTGCAGAGCAGTTCATAGCCGTGTCAGCTTTCCGCAGGATGTGTTTTTTCAACAAGCCCAAGGGGTGTTTCATGACCCCTTTAAAACAAAGAACCGTTGAGCGAGCCTTTCAGTACCACAGCTACACCAGAGCCACGAGTGCGTCGATTTCGCAAGAATACTTGGTGTAAGACTGCTGTTATAACTGAAGCCGATGTACGGTCACGTTACCAATTCTATGTGGCAGTTTGCCGTTTGAAACCTTCGGGGTATGCCCAGTGAACGCTGCTATGCATGCGAGCGTACTAGTGTCCTCGCTTTCCATTTTCCTTTATCTATTATTTTCCTCCCCACCGCGTAGGATAGCAAACCGGATGCAACCTGGTTAACACCCCTGCCTTTCATTTGCCTTTCTCTCTCTCTCTCTCATTCATAATAGCTTCAGCTAAACATGCAGAAAAGGGTGGGATCATGGTTTAGGTAACAGCGCGCGGCCGTCGCTGTTTTGCGTGAATGGTCGACAGGAGGCGCCCCATTAGCATCCTCTCGCCGCGTAAGCCTGCCTTGCTTCTGCTGTTACTTCGAATGTCGCTTCTTCAACCGCCATGTCTGATTTCATCGCTCCAGAAAGCCGACGCATGCATCCGCTCCAGCCCCGGCGCGCGCCTCTCTCTAACGATGCGACATTCCTCTGGCACCTGGCAGGCCGAACGCGTCCTTACCTTCGAAGGTGTTATCGTGACGTTCGATCAGGCTATGCCGGACCGCGAAGCTTGGAAGAGGGTTGACACGCGATCCTAATGGGAGCGGGACGCGAGTCAGAAGGTCGTTATGCTGCCGGCTGAAGACGGCAGAGAGGGCCGGGCGCCGTCGCGTCCTTTTGGCTCAGACAGTACACCACGCTTCCGCTATACAGACTCGCAAATAAAAATTTATAAAGAGAGTGAGGAGTGGAAAGGTTTCGAGAAACGCCCGTTCGGCAGAAATTATGAGA
The DNA here is from genome assembly GCF_013339695.2 of Rhipicephalus sanguineus. NCBI lineage: Eukaryota > Metazoa > Arthropoda > Arachnida > Ixodida > Ixodidae > Rhipicephalus > Rhipicephalus sanguineus. Next base: position 73,504,136 of record NC_051177.1, on the reverse strand, counting down.
GAGTGTGAAGAAAAAAAACGAAGTGCGCACGACGGATATTGCGTGGCCTTAAGCCTCTGAATCAACAAAATAAGCGCGTTCGTTGAGCAATGGACAAAGCGTAAAGCACAGCGCGGCGCCGGTGTTACTTGTCGCCTGCCCGGCGCCGACCGGCGGCGCCTGCCTGTCGGGCAAAACAATCCACGGCGCCAGGATCATCTGCGTGCGTGTGCTGGTACGGAAATGTATGCCGGTCTCCCTAATCTTGATATCTATAAAAAGATACAGAATGGAAGGACGTGAACACGTGGGTAAATGTCACGAGCAAGCACTTGCGTGCATAGCACGCGGAAATAACCACTCAGGCTGCTATGGACAGCCCGAGACATTTTTTTGGCATGTTATCTTTTTTTTTTTCTGAAGAAAACTGCCAAATTATCGTTGGTGACTCCTGTTGCCTTTACGTGGCATTTTCCTTGCTTTAAATGGTGGTTACCTGAAAAAAAAATATTCTGGGGATTTACACGCCAGTACCATAATAATAATAACCGTTGGGGTTTAACATCCCAAAACCAACATGCCAACACCACGATATCATTATGAGGCACGCTGTAGTGAGGAACTACGGATTAATTTTCACCACTTGGGGTTCCCTGTCGTGCACCTAAATTTGAGCAGATAACCTGGAAATGGTAAGTATCATAGACGTATGTAAAGCTAACCTAGCTGTACATACTGACGCACAGATTATTAATTCTGGTTGCTAATTTTGGTGTTTTGTTCTTTTGTCAAACTGTTCAGCTTTATCTTTGTCTGCAAGATATTCATTTTCAGTTTCTATCTATCTATCTATCTATCTATCTATCTATCTATCTATCTATCTATCTATCTATCTATCTATCTATCTATCTATCTATCTATCTATCTATCTATCTATCTATCTATCTATCTATCTATCTATCTATCTATCTATCTATCTATCTATCTATCTATCTATCTATCTATCTATCTATCTATCTATCTATCTATGTAGACCAAAATTGGCATGGGAGGGTAAGAGGATTTGTCGAATATGACTGTCTGGTCATATTTTCTATAAGCGCGAAGGACACGTGACACAAACGAAGCACACAAGACAAGCGCTACTTTCAACTAAGGTTTTAATGGGCGGCACACCAAATATATAGGCGTCGCCACCACAAGGGAAAGGGAGAAAACATAGACAGCATAAAAATAACAATCGTACAAAAAGAGATACATGATGTCTGGTCATGACATGAATAATATGAAAATCCTGTCGCGTACGTCGTCAAACCCTTTCTGGCAGACACACGTGGCACATACCCGTTTACCATTGGCCGCGGTGTACGTGTTATGCGCCACAGGTGATTGACGGTTTATAGCTACCCAGGAATGGCGAGAACAGACACTGGCAAATTAAATGCGAGATCTTCAAGAAAAATCGACATCGGCAGCGTTGACCCGACGAATTCAAAGAATAAGAATTAGGATCCCAAAAGGAATCGAACCCAGGCGTTCCGCGTGGCAGTCAGGTATTTTACCACAGAGCCACGCCAGGTCTAGAAACTGCTTTTGAAAAACACCTTATGCAGGCGTAATGTCGGTGCAACGTTATTGCGGTTGTGGTGCTGGCTGTCTAATTTTATAACAATGCAATATACACTACATCTCTACTCCTACGACACAGGCGTCATGTCAGGTTAACGTCTATGGTTCCAGTGTTGGCTCCCCTTTTATAGCAGTCTAATAAACAATTCATTTGTATTACTATGATTCAGCAAGCTATATTGAAACATTGCTCGACTCCGGAGGAATACTCTAACGAATGGTACGTATGATATTCAGATAATCGCACCGTAAAGTGCACTTCGTTTCGATAATACTGACGCATGTGCTCTTACGTGAGTGCTGGCAATACGTCAGACCATAAGTTACCCTATAAATGTCAGTGTTGTCGACCTGCCTGGTAAGCTCACGATGTGCACACAACTACTACACTTAAAAAACACGTCGATCCACCTTGTAACGCTTGGCTCAAAGCCAAAAAATTCAGCATAGCACTATTCGTTGACTGCTTCGCATGAAACCGATTCCCACAACGCGTGGGATCTGCCGTATGTTTTCGCAATTGGTCTCTATCATTACCAATAGCGAAATGCTATCTGCAAACAGTACGTTGTTGAGATATTCTCGGTGAATATTTATTACTATTTCATTCAAATCTAATCATCTGAATACTTCCTTTAAGCTTGCAGTGAACAGTATTGGAGAGATTTTATCTTCTTGCCTGACTGTTTTCTTGATGTCAGTTCTTTCTTTTTTTGCTTTCCTTGTGGAGAAGCAGATTACATGTAGAGTCTTCGCAGACGTTGACTATGGTGTTCGCATATGCCTGAAGTACCGCTTGGCAACGCGATGTCTCCGAAACTGCTGGTATCTCTACCGAGTAGTATCTCTATGGAAGCCATAAAACAAGTTTGTTATACTCCCCATATTTCCCAATTAACATTACTGATCGCATGGCTGTGATCCATTGTAGAGTACCCTTTATTGAAGCCAGCTTGCTTACTTGGTTGGTTAAAGTCTATAGTGTTTCTGTTATCCTGTTTGAAATCACTTTCATAAACAATTTGTATAATACGGAACGTAAGCTGATAGGTCTACTGTTCTTAAAGTATTGTACATCTGCCTTCTTGCGCGTTAGTCTAATGTTGGTGTTTTCCAAGCTCACTGCGCTGTCACACAATCAATAATACAGTTTATGTAATATAATTACGTTTTTGACTCAAGTTACGAGTCGAAAATTCATTTTTGTACGACCTCACTCCCATAACTCTAACAAATCAGGCTATAACTGTTGGGTTCCTTACCAGTTCGCAAGAGTGGGCGAATACAATTATTCGAGGAAAGAAGGAACAAAAGAAATCAGGCAGGCTAAAAAAGATAATGGTAATCACAGTCTGGAAGTGCTGTAGCCGCAGTAAATTAGATCAGAACCGACAGGATCGTGTAGTTCTCGAATTCAACTCTCGTCCTTTTTCTTTTTTTTGTGAGTGAGGAAGTTTCGTACTTTGATACGTCTACATTTTTTCCTCCTTTAAACCTTTATATATGTCTAGAATATCGGAATAGCAGACTCTTCAAAAGCGCAACCATCTTTTTGTGTCCTAACCATAGCAGTCAACATTTACATAAAACGAAAGTTTCGGCTTATGTACGAAACTTACTTTACGCATTGCTGACTCCATGACTGGCTCCCGGCAGCTCTTGTGTGCATTGCACTGAGGCATTTTTGCTTGCGAAACGCACGCACTGTTCTTGAATGCGCAACTTTCCGATATAACGATCATGTAGGGAGATCTATGAAGTTTCCGGTAATAGGGCCAGTTCGTATAAACTGTAGGGACAGCAAGCGTGTACACCTAAGCCGAAAAAAGAAAACAAAGCAAAGAGGCTGCAGTGGTATGAGAAAGACTTGAAACGGCACGTCGGTACGTTCCGTTTTGAATTTAGGCTAGGAAAACACGCTAAGTTCGTGCTCAATAGCCCCGAGGGAAACGCGAACAGCGGGGAACTGAAACTTCCCTCCCTTCTTAACGGAGCTTCCATCTTGTTAGCGTGTAATTGGGCCACGACGCATATTAGAGAGTAAGGAGGCAAAATATTTGTACATAGAAAAGTTACTGTAAGTAAACACGGACGACGGGTTCACTTGAAAAGGCGACACGCTTGGTTTTTTCTTATTCAGCACTGCTCAGTCGCAAGAACACATCCTTTTCTCTATATTCACGAAGCCTGCATCGGGGGAGCGAGCACTTCAGCTATATTACCAAAGCGTTAAAAAAAAGAAAAAAAAAGCAGGTCTCTGAGAAGACAGAATTTTGAGGAGAATATTTCCCTGGGCGTATTCCGGCCACTTTCTGTAAAAGGGTATGGCAATGTCGACGATAATTTCTAACCGAGTCCAGTTTCCGTATTTCTTCACGCATTGCCAGCGTTGGCTAAAGTTGGCTAGCGCTGGCTAAACTATGGCTAGTGTTGGTTACCCGCTTTTAAAATAGCAACCTCGTCATTATTAAGTTTCAAGTCAATGATCGAGCCACATATTTTTAAGCATTTTTGTCTGAACGCAGAGTGATTGGGTGTTGTATGGCAAAGAGACGCTTGTGTTTAGAGACAGCACAGCGAAAATCTAAGGTGTATTTTGTGCTATCTCCATGCGTCCTATCTGCAACTAAAGGAAGTAAAGCTACTCTGCTATGATTAGGCTATTCAACTTTTTTTTTGCTTTTTTAAGTCAAAGACTATGCTGTGTAGTCTTTCATTTAAAAAGAAAAAAAAATGCGTTGAACTATGTTACGTACCCTCAACCATCTCTTTCTGTTAGAGGACTAAAAAAGTACAATACGTAGGAGAGCTACAGCATAGATTTAAAAAAAAATGAGAAGGCTGGCACAGAAGGCCACAAGCAGGTTGCTCCCATTTCGAAAATATGCAATTGCGATATATTAGCCGCACAAGCATATGAGCCACGTGATGTGCGGTCACGTTCCGCCTTTTTTTAAACCACGCACTGCTCAGGCATAATCTACGCTGCTGCCGTTGTAATGTTGAAATGGGATATATATATATATATATATATATATATATATATATATATATATATATATATATATATATATATATATATATATATATAGTATAAGCATTTCTAACGTGGTGCCTTGCGAACAGACTTGAAATACCTTTATTTATATTATCTTACAGGCACCTTGTGAGGTGGGTACTTGTGTTACACGACTAAGACAAAATGGAGGACGCTTGAGCTTCGCCTTCAAGAGTAGAACGCCACAACGTAGTCGGGCCCCGTGCGCATCGCCTTCAACCGTGCCGCAATGAAAGGAACGTTTGTGCGCGTGACATTGGCAGTTTCAAGCTATCCTAGAAGAATGCGTACTGCAAGTACACTTACGAAGTGTCCACTACGCCAACATTCTTCATTTTGCAAATTGGCGAAGTAGCCACTATACGCGTCCGCATACGGTGTCACGCGCACCTGCACAGCTGCACACTTGTAATGGGTGGGCAGCTTTAAAGCCCCGACTCGTTGCGCAGTTGACATGTTTCGACGCCTGCTGCGATTCTGCGATTCTGGCACGCAATATTACATGCGTTAGGGAGACTTTTCCCACTACGTGACTTTTCTTTCTTTTGTTTATTATGCAGTTTCCAGCACTGAAGTCGCTTCATGCTAGAGCATCTGCTCGCCACGGAGAAGGCCTGGGTTCGATTCGCACTCTGACCGAAGATTCTTTATTACTTATTTATTTGCATCTGTATCAAATTTTCGCTCACGGACAAGCCGATTTTTCGTTGAAAACGAACGACGCCGACACCGGAATTTCCGCAAAACCAGCTTTAACGTTATTGCGTTAATACGTATGGAGGAAAACGCATGTTCACACAGAAATGTACGTGTACACCGGGAAAATATTGTGAAAGCGCATTATCCCGCCTTTTCGTAAATTACAGGAAAAGAAAGATCCTGACATCGACCCAAATAAAGCTGATAGCATTCACAGCGCCTGCGATCAAATGAGAACACAGCTATAGGGATGTGGAAATTAACAAGGTAGAATCAAATCTACTTTTTTTTTTTACAAGAAAGAAAAGAAAGTAATGGCGCTAGTATGTATGTTTGATAAGCGTTTGTATTAGGGAGCCGTTGATACTCGTGAAGCGCGTATGAAGACACTTTCGAGGTGCCACGCAAACTGTGATGAAAATGACATTTTCAGAAGAGCGTTGCACAGTGAAACAGCTCACCAGAATGCTCGTGAAGTCAAGGCTTGATGCTTGGTTGCATAATTAAGGAGCTGTTTAGACTTGCGCAGTGCTGTTCCCATAGGTAAGAGAAATAGCATCGCGTGAGGGATGTGTACAAATGAGTAGGCATAAACGGTGAACGGAACGGAATATTAAGAGGCTGAATTGAAATATCGCGCCCCTTTCGCCGCGCCTTCTTCGCATGTATGCACTGCGCTTATTTGTGAGTTTTTCTTGCAAAATAGTGACTGACCATTCCACTTTTGTGTTATATTGCAATTTACGATTAATTGCGCTCCTAAACTGTGCTCAGTCAAATACTAAGCTACATATTGCACCTGCCTGTAGCAATTAAGCGGTTGTACAACTTACAGAACAATTTGTGTGCCATATAACGCATCATCTGTGCTGAACAATGAGTGGCCGGTTGGTCGCCTTGGTGATACATAGGTACGCTTGAAAAACGCAAAGCGAACCGAATTGGAGGAAAATACATATAACACAAACGCTGGAGCGCTGAAATGAAGTTGCCCGCACGCAGAAAAAAAAAAGAAACCACGAAATGTCTTTAGTGCAATATCGCAGGAGGTCTCGCACCTCAAGCTTCAAAGCTTCCGTTTCGAATCTTTCTACTTTGCTTGGATGCGTTTGAAATTTCTTCCTGTTTAATTCTTACTCGAGTGCCCGTGTCGCCTCCAGGAATTCGACCTTTCAGCCAAGGAATTGTGCCAGAAGCGCAATACTTCTTTTGGCACAAGTGCCGGCGCCCGGCAAAGAGATTTAGAAGGTCTTCATCGCCGCCTGCTTATCGCGTTGTCGCCCGAGTTCATTAAGGGTAAAAAATATGCAGCAATATGCGAATTCGCGTCAAACATACGTTGGGGACTCCCCTCGTTCCCTTTCCCCTTCTCTCGTGCCTTTGAATGTTTCCTTTATTTGCGCAGAGACATCCTAATCGGTCCATGATGGCCTTGCGGCTGACGTCATTCATTTCCTGCATTCTTCATCGAAAGTTATTTTACTAAAGGAAAGTTCCTTCAAGCAAGCGTTCTGTGTTTCTTTGCTTCCTGTGCTGTTTTTTTTTTAAATAAACGATGGAGAGAGAAGAAATAGTAGAGAAAGAAAGGCAGGGAGGTTAACCAGTATAGGAAAACCGGTCTGCTACCCTACACATGGGGACAGGGTGGGGGAGATTTAAAGATGTAGAGGAAAGAGAGAGAGAAAGATAGCACATGACACAGCACACACAGAGTCAGTCGCAGTCGGTCACTCTTGCGTGGTACGCGACATTTCTGTCACAGCCGTGTGTCCAAGTTCGTCTCTCTTAAAAACCTCAGCAGTGCCTTCGTCGCCTTCAGCTGCGATGTCTTCTGTCGACGACATTATAAACAATGGAGAATGCCTATTAGGTGTAGTACAAGACACCGCTTATGCAACAGTAGACGATAGCCAAAAATAGCGGCTGCAGAGGCACAACCTAAAAGTTGTAAGATAGATTCAACGATCTTTTAAACAAGAACGACGTGTTATCGACATCGTAACAGAAATAGTTTGAGCATTGCGTTGATTAAATTCCCTCGATTGTCTTCTTCAATCTGCTGCAATCAGTTAAGTCCCGCATTTATCGAAAAAGTTTCTTGGAGCAGATTATCCTGTGCCAAAGCCACACATCTGAAGGAGTTAGTTTCATAGGCGGCTTTAATTGCTACAAAAACAGGTTTTAAAAGAATTGCAGCCAAACCTACTTATAACAATACATGTGTGGCACGAAAATCCCATTGTTATAACCGATCATTTTTATAAACGGGTTGCACGAAAAAAAGCAAAATGAGGGGACGCCAGGTTGTTGTGAGCAAGCGATATCGGACGGGATATGACAACACGCATCACTAATAAGGATTACAAAGCTGTCGATTTTTCGGACATGCCTGCAACTTTGGGTGCTTTCATGGGACCGCCAGCAGCAATGAAGTCAGAGTACGACAACGTCTGAAGTTTTATATGTTGAAGCTCTTCGAACTCTCATTTTCGATCTTTCTGCTCAAATTTTATGTCCGAAACTGCATTAATGTTCCAAAGCCATTTCAAAGCAATCCGCGTGTGAAATTATCTTCCTGGTGACATCGATCACCTCTGATAGTAACCCTAACCGGTTTCTACACAAAACTGAGATGGATTTTACTGCAATAGCGTCGTAAGATTGTTTTATCGTTTAATTTTCAAGCGTTGTTCATTTTTACCAAGCGTTGCGCTATCTTTTCATTAACGAGCTGTAATCTGCTGTTGTAGGTGCTGTTGAATTTCGCTAATCGTATTCCATTGTTAATTTTGTTGAGCTGTATTTTACTTGTTTGCTATTATTCACTTGCATTGTAACCCTATTTTTACAAGTTTACTTGTGATTTCACTGTTACCCCCTTACACAATGCCTTCCAGCCTGCACAGTATTTGTTCAATAAATAAATAAATAAATAAAAATTCGGCAGATCCCACGCGTTGTGGGAATCGGTACATGCGAAGCAGTCAGCGAGTATTTCTATGCTGTATTTTATGACTTTGAGCAAAGCGTTACGAGGTGGATCGACGTGTTATTGTAATTGTAGTAGCTGTGTGCACATGGTGGGCTTACCAGGCAAGATTGTACAATTGTGTACAAGATTCCTCTTTCCTGCGGGCGTTACTATGTTGGTCAAACTGGCCGGTGTGCTAATGACCGCTTGCGCGAGCACGCGAACAAGGTCTCTAAACAAGCAAAAGACAGTCAACTGTCCATTCATTGCAATGAATGCGGCTGCCAGCCATCTTTTAAAGATACGAGTTTCCTATCAAAGTACTATGACGAACGTGCGCGTCTCGTTTCTGAAGCGAATCACATATGTAAAGGCGGCGAGGCATGTGTCAGCCTCCCCTCGATTTCACTGCTTCCGAAGGAGATAAAATTTCTGTCGAGTTAAAAATTTTTTCTTGCCTTTGCGCAGGCTGACCGGTTTTTTCTGGTGTTTTTTATGCTTTCTTTAGTCATGGTGGAGTATAAATATGCGGACTGGTGGAATAAAAGCATATTTGGTTGATAGTCAGCGCCGTGTTTGTGCCCTTTCTTTGTGCCGTCTCGTAGCGCTGTTTTCTACTTGAAGTCATGCACCAACCAGCCCAAATCCGTACCCAGGCACGTCGACAACACTGGCATTTAAAGGGTAACCTATAGGCCGACGTAACATCAGCCCTCACGTTAGAGTACATACGTTAGTATTATCGAAACTAAGTGCACTTTATGCAACAATTATATGAATAACATACGTAACTTTCGTTAATGTATTCCTCCAGGGTCGAGCAAAGCATGCTGAATTATAGGAATACAAATGCAATGTTACTAGACTGCTATAAAACGGATCCATTACTGGAACCACAGACGTTAATCTGATATGACGCCTGTATCGTAGGACTACATATGTAGTGTTTATTGCTTTCTTGTAAAATTAAACAGCCAGCACCACAACCACAATTGACATTTCTCCGATATTACGCCTGCATAGGCTGTTTTTCCAAAGCACTTCCTAGGCCTGCATTCGCTTTGTGGAAGAATACCTGACTGCCACGCAGCATGCTTGGGCTCGATTTCTGATTGGATGCTAATTCAAATGACCAATGTCTGTTCTAGCCGTTCCTGGGTAGATATAAACTGTCAGTCACCTGTGGCGCGTAAACGGGTATGTGCAACAGGTGTCTAGAGGAAAGGGTTTGACGACGTACGCAAGAGGATTTTCATGTTATTCATCTCGTGACCCGACAGCAGGGCTGGGCAAACATACATTGAAATTATATCGCGATACGATACAAGATACTTGGGCAAGAAGTATTTGAGATACAGATGCAAGATACTGCGGCAATAACTGTATCCGATACGATGCTTTGAAATTGTATGTTAGGATACTTCGATACATTCGCAAACTTGTTATTATAGATATATAGTGATCTAAATGAACCTTGATGATTTCTTAAAATGTCTCCTGTAAGTTGTGTGGTCAGGGAGACACATAGTGAGGTGGTAATTATCGTTGTCAGCCTCCCAGTTAAGATGCAACGATGGAATTTTTATTGACTGCACTAAGCGGGCATGCTTGTACGGAAAAGTTAGAGGCAGTCTCTTTTCAACACGGATCAACTTTAAAATATTCTTCTAGCATGTCCGTGCTCCGAGATATCCAGGTGCAAAGTTTAATAGCGGTTCGAATAATTACACATGCAAGACAATGGGGATCGGCGCAGAGTTTCTCCGTGATGTGACGCGCAGTCATTCCTTGATATCGGCAGCTGGTAATAAAGGGTTAACCGTTATCTTTGCCTAAACGCCGCACGAAACTTCCGTGGCACTTCGGGGCGTTGCTTTGCGCCAGTCTGTGTCCCACATTGCGTACCCCTAGATACGTAACTTATTTGGAAAGCTGGTCGTCACGTACTTCCCCGTGGTGAATCTTAAGAAAACCATAAAGCTTAATTCTGATCACCCTGTACATTGTAGCATCAAATGTTTATGCACAAAAATGTTTTCATTGAAAATTTCTTAACTGCGACCATCTTTGTTTCATTTGAACGAGGTGTCTCTTAGTGTCTCAAAAGCTTTGTATTTCTTGCTCAAAATGTTTTAGTTTTATTCCGAAACACTTTATTGGGGTTGTTTTAGGTGGTTAACGTGACAGCTCTTTATACACTGCGCTGTCAGTGTATTTTGCTTGTCGCTTTCGTAATTGATGGGAGTCGCTGCTCTGCTTGCCGACCAGCTAGGGGATTGCCATCTAATTTCAAGCACTTCAATAAAAAGCCTACGCACGATGGCTCAAATACCGGTGTTGAACTTTGGCCGTAAACGCATCACCCTATCCGCAATACCGGATCAACGGGCAAGGTGTACAGCAGCACCGACGCTGGTAACCACCTTTATTGTGAAGCTTCGTGTATACACAGAGTACATAATACTGCACTCACTTTTCATATTCTAATTATATACTGTCGTAAAACGCTCGGTAGCGACATACTAGCGTGTAATATTTTAACATTCATTATTTTACGACATAAGATGTGCAGCCCAAAACATCCCAAACGTATTGTATTTCACAAAGTTGCGCAAAGCCTCGCAGGACATTGCCGCTATTCACACTATTGCCACTTACAGCTCCCATCACATGGTGATTATCAACAGCAAAAAAAATTGAGCAGACCTAAAAAAGGAAAACAAATCTAAGTAAAATAGAAAGGTGGTTGCCAAACAATCACATTGAATAAGAACAGAAACGCGATACAGGCGGCGCAATTAATAGCTATGACAATTAGGAATTATATATCGTCAATTAATTATCGTCAACAATTAAAAAAAACAAGATCAGGAAAACAAAAGTTCAGCACGGCGTAGACGTTCGCGCGCTTGATTTGGTCGTGACAGGGCGAGCGCCACCATGTGACTCTGCTCCAGTAATAGGGACGCGGAGACCTCGTCGCCGGGCCTCGCTAGAGGACTCTCGCTGAAAGATCAGAAAATGTCAGTGCGTCTAGTTGTACTCAGGTGGCTTAGTGGAAGCAGTGCCAGCTTGAGAAGCTGAGTTCAGTCAACGTTTGTTGTTTCGCACGGGGGTGTTGCGAAACAGTATCTTGTATGTTAAGATACACGATACATTACTGAATGTATCGGAAATACAGATACTGATACACGTCTTGCGAGACGTATCGCGATACAGATACAAGATACCCAACGAGTATCTGAGATAGCATCTAAGATACATGTATCTTCGATACTGCCCAGCACTGCCCGACAGACATATTCGTCAAGTCCTCTTACCCTCGCATGCCAATTTTTGTCTACACCAAGCTAAGGAGGCGATCATGAGAGCACCCAGACGTAGGCAGATAGATAGATAGATAGATAGATAGATAGATAGATAGATAGATAGATAGATAGATAGATAGATAGATAGATAGATAGATAGATAGATAGATAGATAGATAGATAGATAGATAGATAGATAGATAGATAGATAGATAGATAGATAGATAGATAGATAGATAGATAGATAGATAGATAGATAGATAGATAGATAGATAGATAGATAGATAGATAGATAGATAGTGTGAAATATTAGAAGAAAAGGACGACGATGGGACTAGCGCATTTTCGAGCGAGCGGCTCGTGTCTCGCGCTGAACTGAATTTGGAACGGCCTAGAATGGACGCTTTGCAAATGTGCTACGGGCAATAAAGTCGCCCCTTTTTCCACTCATCTACGACGAAGCTTCCTTTATTCTACATTTCATGGTGCCGAGAAACCCGGGAGTTTTGTGAACCAAGCGACCCGACCACGAAAGGACTTCAACAGCAACGAAGATGGATCGGATCAAGGGCAAACGAGCGACCCAACGAGCCTTGCACACGCGTCTCCGTAACGAGGCAAGTCAACTCATTCAATCGAGTCAGTTCAGCGCCCCGGCGCTTCGAGTGCTACACGATAGACTAAGGAACTGCAACGACGGACTACGGGTGCTCAACGAACAGCTGGAGGAACACCTCACGGACGAGCAAGCTGCCGAGGACTACCTGTCGGTCTCGGAGTATGAAGACAACGCGGCAGCAACGTTGTCCCTTCTTATCACATCGAACAACTTCAGCCTGAAACGACGGCGGACCGAGGCCTGCCAATGCCCAACGACGTCGCAACCCCAGGTACGACTTCGGGAGATCGTTCCATCGGTGATGCCTCAAGGCTGGTTTTCGGTGCTTCAAGACTACCGAAGCTTGACTTAGTTCACTTCAACGGAGCAGTGCTACAGTGGCAGCCGTTCTGGGATGTATTCAAGCATGCCGTTCATACAAACGCCGGTCTGACGAACGTCGACAGATTCCACTACCTGAAATCCCTTCTGGTTGGACCAGCGGCCAAAGCGATCGAGGGAATTCAAGTGACTGATGCTTCATATGCCGATGCCATCGAAATTCTAACCAACCGCTTCGGAAACACCAGGATCATCGAGCAGAAGTACTTGGAAAACCTCAGAACACTCAAGCCTGTACGATGCTCCACTGACGTGACCGCCATGAGGAATCTCCTAGATACGGTGACCATACACGTGAGAGGTCTCAAGGCTCTTGGACGATCGGAGCTTTCATACGCTGCGATGCTTGTCGAGATTCTGACCAAGGTGATCCCCAATGACATCGTGGTGGAACATTACAAGCGACAGAGCTCACTGCAAAGGCTCAACGAGACTCAATCGTCAGATACGGAGCTACAGCAGCTGTTGGATCATCTACGGCTGGAGGTAGAAGCCCGTGAGAAAAGCGGGCAACAGGAGAACTGTGTGCGCGACACACCTGAAGGAAGGCGTGACAGGAGGCCCAGTGCGACGCGTACCGCTTCCGTTTTGCACAGCGAATCTAACAAGACGACAGGTACTTGTTTTTTCTGCCTTTCTCCCGCACATGCTACGGAAGCGTGCACCTCTACCTTAAGTTTGCATGAGAAGAAAAGCCGTCTGGCCAGATCGGGTAGATGTTTCAAGTGCACAATATCAGGTCACCGCTCTAAAGATTGCCGACGCAGCATCCGATGCGCTAACTGTAAAGGGAAGCACGCAACAGCTGTTTGTGACCCTAACTGCGCGCGAACGAAGAAAGCAAGTGAACGCCCGAGCCCAAGCTTGCATGCTGCCGCTGAAGCGTCTCCAGACAGCTTGTTTGAGAATGACGTATTACTGCAGACGTTCCGAGTATGGGCTCTAGGTGACCACAGTTCTTGCTTCATAAGAGGAGTACTCGACAACGGAAGTCAAAGATCGTTTATTAGAAAAGATATATCTCGAAAACTAAGCCTGCCCATGATGAAGAAGGTAGATGTAGACGTGAAAGCGTTTGGTGGTTCCAGTGGCGCGCCAAAAGAGCAACTCAACTTAGTCAAGGTTACTTTTAATAATATCTGGGGTTTAACGTCCCAAAACCACGATATGATTATGAGAGACGCCGTAGTGGAGGGCTCCGGAAATTTCGACCACCTGGGGTTCTTTAACGTGCACCTAAAGCTAAGTACACGGGCCTCAAACATTTTCGCCTCCATCGAAAATGCAGCCGCCGCAGCCGGGATTCGATCCCGCGAAGTCAAGGTTACTTTGATGAGCCAGTTTGACAGCGTCAAGCACGAAATCGAGGCATTAGAGGTTCCTTTTATTTGCGATCATTTGATTGAACCTCCGGAGTCGCACGCATTTGTGCAGAAGCTTGTTGCTGAAAATAAGTTTATTGCTGACTTTGTATCGCTACCTGGCCTAAAGACAGAAGTCGGCATTAGCTTACTCATTGGAGCCGATCAAATATGGAAGATAGTGCTTAACGACGTTTGTTCGCACGAGGAAGTCACCGGACTAGCTGCGATCAACACTAAGCTCGGCTGGACCTTTCAAGGACCACTTCCATGTGATGGGCGCATTTTAGGGGCGAAGCTCCTTAAGGCGGCACCCGTTCGTCCCTCGTAGTCGTCATCGTCGTAGTAGTCCGTAACAAGTCTTACGCTTTGACCTCCAAGGTGGTGCCGGTGGGAGATTTCTCCTGTGCGTTGTTGAACAATAAAAAATTCGCAGCGTGCGCGTTAACTAAAAGCCGAATTCTTCTGTCTCTCATTCTCCATTAGCAGCCATTGGCATGTTCCAGTAGGAAACGTTAGTAGAAGTACAAGTGTAAGTGTTAGCTAAAAGCCGACTTCTTCTGTCTCTCATTCCCATTAGCAGCCATTGTTTACCTCCAAGGTAGTGCCTGGTGAGATTTCTCCTGTGCGTGATTAAACAATAAAAATTTTGTTCAAAACGCCGTTGATTGATGAAATAAACCAACGAAAGACGCCAGATGTTTGTAAAAGCAGAACGAAAGAACGCCAGATGTTTTTCTTAAAGTGTAGTAGTAGTAGTTGTATGTAGCCACCTCGCCCGATCGTCAACGGGCGAGGTGGACCGGCAACGGCGCGAGGACCCTGCCGTACGAGAGTTAAATCACACTAAAAGACATACTTTGCGGGCGATACACTCTAGTGAGCTTTCAACTTTTCGTCTTAATGTACATGATAAAGAAATTATTTCTACGAAAAACGCAAGGCACACCTTGAGCAATATATTTGGTTTTGGGACGCTAAATGGAACCATGAGGCGATGCGAAGCCGGAGCACTTGCACGATCGCGTTCCGTTGGCTTTCGTTGGGCATGCTACCGACCTCGCGTCGTGGAACGCGCGTCCTGTCTTCCCTCTAGCCTTGCCTTTAATTCGCACAGGGCGAGCGGGGAATGCGGTCGCTCTTGGCGCTCTTTCGCTCGGGAGCGGACTTCTTCCTTGCATTTCACCGATCACAAGTGATAATGAAGGGACCACGTAAACCAACAGTACAATAAAAGTTTGATGTTTAATATATACACGATGTTTCACACTCTTTATATTATGTACTGGGCGCATTTCACGGAAGAGTTTCACGGTTTACAGATGATTCCCTCCGTAGCTTCGCCCCACTCATCATCATTCACCCCGTGGATATGCTGTGATTTTTTTAAGGAAGCCAGCACGCACGTTTGTGTACTCCGCACGAGTTGCGCAGAATCTAACGTGTCTGAAGCCCTACAACAATTGTGGGATCTAGACAGCATAGGCATTTTGGACCCTTCTTCTAACGAAGACCAAGAAAATGAAGTGGTACGGGAATTCACGGAGAAAATTGCCTTTAAAAACTGGATATATGAAGTAGCGCTTCCGTGGAAGCGCGTCAAGACAGATCTCGCAGACAACCGAAGCGTTGCAGTTAGACGCCTACAAGGTTTAGTGCGGAGATTTGGAAACAACGAGGAACTCATTCAGCAATGCGACAAAGCGGTCAGACAGTATGAACTGGATGATCACGCTGAAAAAATCAACGGATCACAGACGGCAGAGAGATGTTACTATATGCCACACCATGCTGTTATCAGAGAATCATCCTCGACGACACGGCTGAGGGTGGTTTTCGATGCTTCGTCACACGCACTTGGAGCAGCGTCTCTGAACGAGCTATTAGAAAAGGGGCCGAAGGTCAACAACAACATGGTTAAGATGTTGGTGAATTTCAGGCTGCACAAGATTGGACTTACTGCCGATGTACAAAAGGCCTTTCTTCAAATCGGCATTCAAGAGCCTGATCGCGATGCCTTACGGTTCTTATGGTTTGACAGCACGCCGATGCCAAGTGAACCTATACCGAAAATTGTGGAATATCGAATGACACGAGTGCCATTTGGAACCACGGCAAGTCCATTCCTCTTGACAGCGACGCTGCAGTACCATTTCAATCACGTCGATTCTGAGCTGAGATCAACGGCAATGCAACTTGCTGAGAACTTCTACGTTGACGATCTCGTCACAGGAGTTAGTTCTTCAAACGAAGCCTTCCGCCTCTACAAAGAAGCAAATCTCATCCTGAGCAGAGCTGGCATGAAGCTGCAGAAATGGTCCACTAATGATGATGAGCTCAGACGACACATCACTAATGGATTGGACTCCGGCCCAGCAGCACCTGTTACCAAGGTTCTTGGTTTGCTATGGGATACGAAAGCTGACAAGCTTGTTCTAAACATGGAATCCCTGTTGGAGCTTCTCAAAGAAAGAAACGACACAAAGAGATGTGTCCTCCAGACGACAGCACGGCTTTTCGACCCATTAGGTTGGCTATCACCGTTCATCATTAGGATGAAAGTGCTCTTTCAAAGATTGTGGGAGCACGGTACAGCGTGGGAAGAAGTTATGCCTGAGCCACTTAAAAATGAGTGGGAAACTTGGACCAACGAACTGAAAGGATCTCAGCCCTTCTCATTTCCCAGGTGCGATCTCAAGTTATTACTTGACAAGCCTACAATCTCACAGCTTCATGTATTCGCGGATGCCAGCTCTTGTGCTTACGGTGCCGTCGCTTATTTGAGACGTGAAGATCGATGCGGTAACGTGGGCATTCAGCTTCTCTTTTCGAAGTGTAGAGTGGCTCCAATCAAACGAATCACGTTACCACGTTTGGAACTGGTAGCCGCTGTTCTGGCTTCTAGAGTCCTAAAGTTCTTGCAGGAAGCTCTAAAATCGAGGCACTTGGAGATGGAAGAGCACATGTGGACCGACTCAACTGTAACGCTTTGTTGGATCCAAAGCTCAGCAACCAAGTGGAAGCCATTTGTTTCCAACAGAGTCAACGAGATCCGTCAAGCAACAGATCCAAGCCAGTGGCATCACTGTCTGGGAACACAAAACCTAGCCGATCTGCTGACGCGGGGACTTTCAATAACAGACCTTCGAAATAGCCAGCTCTGGTGGGAAGGACCAGACTGGCTTCGACGTCCGGCAGATAGTTGGCCAAGACAGTCTAACAATCGAGATTCTGGAGCTGTAGACGAACAAGTTGCGTCCGAGTTGAAGACAAGCGCCCCAGTACTATTGAGCGTCACAACAAAACCACCTTTCAATGTCGACAGATTTATTTCTTGGTTGCGGACCACAAGAGTCACCGCATGGATAAAGCGCTTCGTGTATAACTGTCGATCGCCCATGTCTCGTAGGGAAGGAGGACTTACAGCTACTGAACTTCAAGAAGCAGAGAACGTCTGGTTCAGGCAAACACATACAGAAATGTATGCCAAGGAGAGAGCCCAACTTGAAGTTGGACAAGACCTCGACAAGACGTCCTCAATAAGAGACCTGAATCCCTTCATCGACGAGAAGGGCGTCATGAGGATCAAAACTCGCCTTCAGAACGCCGACGTCACGTACAACGAGATGACGCCTGTGCTACTACCGTGCAACCACGCGGTCACGCGCCTCATCATTTTTCAAGCGCATAAAGCTGTGCTCCATGGTGGTGTCGGTGATACCTTAACGGAGCTCCGCACCCGGTTCTGGGTGCCCAGAGCGCGACAAGCAGTGAAGCGAGCGCTACGAAAGTGCGTGATTTGTGCGCGGTTCCGAATCAAGGCTTCGAGTGCACCGGTAGCCCCACTTCCCGGGGATCGTGTGTGCTATTCGCGCCCTTTTGAAGTGACGGGAGTTGACTTTGCAGGGCCAGTGTTCGTGAAAGATTTCAATGGCGTTAAGGTGTACATAGCGTTGTTCACGTGTGCAGTTGTCAGAGCAATTCATCTTGAGTATGTTGTTGGACTTACCGCAAACGCTTTCGTCATGGCATTTAAAAGATTTTGTGCAAGGCGGGGAATACCGCGAATAGTGTACTCTGACAATGCTACCACATTTAGGAAAACTGCACGTGAATTAGCTTACATGCACCAGTTGTTGAGGAAAGATGAAGTCAGCCAGTATTGCTCCACCCACAGCATAACGTGGAAATTTATTGCAGAGAGAGCTCCTTGGTGGTGTGGCTTTTGGGAGCGGTTAGTTCGTATTGTGAAAATGTGTCTTCGCAAGTCGTTGGGAAAGGCGTCTGTTGATTCACAGCAACTGAGCACTTTACTGACTGAAACTGAAGCTGTTGTCAATTCCAGACCAATATCCTACATTTACTCTTCCTCTGGCGAGCCAGAAATCTTGACTCCGTCTCATTTTTTATTAGGTAGCCGTCTCTTGTCAAAACCTAAAGCTTCAGACGAACGGGGAAAAACGAATACTGAGTTGCTCAGTTTGTGGGTCCACAGGCAGCTAATAATGGAACAACTGTGGAAGCGATGGCTTCGTGAATATCTCCTCACACTCCGAAGCGTTCATTCGAGGAAACCATCAAAGACTAACAGCATAAAGAAAGGGGACGTGGTGATTATTCACGAGGACAACGCTCCCAGACTGTTCTGGAAAACTGGTGTAGTAAGTGAATGCGTTCAAACTAAAGACGGCATAGTTCGTGCGTGTAAAATTAAAATACCCAATGGCTCGCAGCTGTTCAGGCCTGTGCAAAAATTGTATCCTCTCGAACTCGCCACCTCAGGCCCCGGAGTGTGAAATATTAGAAGAAAAGGACGAGGATGGGACTAGCGCATTTTGGAGCGAGCGGCTCGTGTCTCGCGCTGAACTGAATTTGGAACGGCCTAGAATGGACGCTTTGCAAATGTGCTACGGGCAATAAAGTCGCCCCTTTTTCCACTCATCTACGACGAAGCTTCCTTTATTCTACAGATAGATAGATAGATAGATAGATAGATAGATAGATAGATAGATAGATAGATAGATAGATAGATAGATAGATAGATAGATAGATAGATAGATAGATAGATAGATAGATAGATAGATAGATAGATAGATAGATAGATAGATAGATAGATAGATAGATAGATAGATAGATAGATAGATAGATTAGACAGAACGACAGAAGACGAAGACAGACAGAAGACAGACAGACAGCAGACAGACAGACAGACGAAGACTAGACTAGATCGATAGATAGATAGACTAGATAGATAGATAGATCGATAGATAGATAGATAGATAGATAGATCGATAGATAGATAGATAGATAGATAGATAGACTAGATAGATAGATAGATAGATAGATAGATAGATAGATAGATAGATAGATAGATAGATAAACGCTCAAAGTGCCAAGGTTCGCTAAGAAATGCTTCGCATTTCATAAATAAATAAATAAATAAATAAATAAATAAATAAATAAATAAATAAATAAATAAATAAAAGCCATCACCACTGCCGAGTTGACGCGCTCGCGACCGCAGTGGCTTTCAAAAGTAAGCTTTGTCTCAATGCCAGACCGCTATGCGGTGAAGCACATTGTGATTCCAAAGGCGCGTGCATCGCTGCCAATACCGAGAAGGCTATAAAACAGGTGCTATTGTAAGAGCGGGCGGTAGCTGTATCAAATGGACACCATTGCACGAGTGGTGTGAAACGGCGCCCTTTTGATATCTTTCCCTGTTTTTCTTGTTGTTACTGACGAGGTGCTGATACGTATGTATTTACATTCTTCGCCGCATTAAAATTCAGTTGACAGTCAGCGCTACGTGCGGTTCTTTGTGTCCTCGTATTTCGCACTTTTCCTTTACAATATAACCGATGATGCGGCATAGGGACATTGTTGTAAGCGGGTTATTTCACCACAGAAGACGTGCAAAAGTTGACGTTGCAGCAGCTTCTCAATGTTATAACTTGCTAAAACCGGTATCGTTACAAACGGGTTTGACTGTACTTATTTCTTTCTTTTTAAAGCTTGCAGGAACTGAATAGAATTTCGAGGATTGTTATAAATTAACGTAGCGCGAATGCATAAGTTATTCTATCATAATAAATATACACCTCACTGAGCAGCAAGCACAGGACCGGGTTCATTGGAGAAACCATAGAGTTCCCTAAAATTAACTAGAGGGGACTCTGGCGCTGCGATCGTTCAGCCACCATGGGAATGATGGGTAGTGCACGGATTTGCCTAGTCTTCGTACTTGCGGGCTTCGAACGCACTTGTGGCTTTGTTTATTGTTGTGTTTTGGTTTTCTTTCGGATAAAAGAATGGATCGTTGTGAACTTCGTGACCAGATTTGAACTGGTGAGCCTAAAAAGGTTAAAGTGGCGAAGTGGAACTGCTGAGTTTTGCTGAACTTCGTTTTGCGACAAAGCAGATGCAGGCGACGTGGAGCCAAACGGAGCCTAAAGAACGAAGTGTAGACAAATCCGTGTACTACCCATCATTCTCACGCTGGCTGAAGCGCCATGCGTTGCAGCTCCTGTAGACACTAGCGCCAGAGTTCCCTCTAGTAAGTATTGCATGAAACTCTATGGGTGAAACATGGTTGAGGCCTTTGCCCTGCAGCTGGGCGGAGTCATGCTGATGATGATGACAATGACGATGACCTCAGTGAGACCTATCTTGCGTAATGCCATAATCACATTTGAAAACGCAAACCTAAATAACCTATTTGAAAGCTCGAATATCTTGACGAGTATGTCATAGCTGCCAAAGGAGTGATGTTGTACTACCCGTATTCTCCTCTGCACAATTTTGGTACACGTATACACAAATCTTGAACGCGGATGGACTAGCCGCGCGAAACTTCAGGAACATTAGAAATATGGGGAATCCGACAATACGTCATTGTACCTATAAACTAGTCTTGCCCTGGTTACATACTTGAAACCAGGACAATACTAGCTTGAAATTTCAAGGACATACTTGTCACCGGATGTAACCAATGCAACGTAGTGTTGAGCAACCGAACCTCGTTATAACGAAGTATCATGGAAGTCATCAATTAGTTTGTCATATCCGGTATTCGTTGTAACGGTAGCAATAAAAATAGGCTCTTAGAAAACATTCTGGCTCGTGCAAAATTCCTAGCTCCAAAAACGCCTTGTTCTAGGCTCCAAAGCCACTATAAAAAAGTCACGCCATACCCACGAAGTGAATGATGATTGAGGAGATGGCTCGGCAATAATCGGGAAAACCGTGAATGCTCCATACAATTCCTCTACTTTCATATAAAGACGTCAAACGTTTTTTATAGTAGCGATTGTGGTCAGGTTGTTGTCGAAACACAACCGGTCGCAGATCTTGCAGCTGTGGCCGAACGTGTGGTTGAGAAAATCGAGGAAATGTGGTTTTGCCTGCGTTAATGTCATCATCAAGGCGCTCGAAGAGCAAGAGGAAGAAGACTTCTCTTTCGCGCGAGCTGCGCCTGTAGCGGTCGCCTATGGAACTAAGGATACGCTTACGACGCGGGACATTGCCCCAGCTTAAGCACCTGGCGAGCCAGCTGCTAACAAGGTAATCCTCAACATGTCTCCTTGTGGAATTTCAAACTAAATAGACCAAAACATGAAAAGGTGAAATTATAACAAAGCAAAGTTGGTTTGCCAAAACAGGCCTGCGTTTACATGGCTGTAGGGGGGTTCACCTTTGCTGTTACGACGCATCAGGCCGTCAACGGCTACCCATGGCTGCGTATGGTTAGGCGCGAGCTGTACACTACCTCTTATAACCCCAAAGTATCACGTGACAGTGGTGTGACTATGGTAACGTGCACGCGATTTGTTGGGCTAACCGTTACCTTACTTTTTAGGGAAGTTGTGCGTAGTGGGATTCACCCAATTTCTGTATAACGTATGCTGATTATGATGATAATTTTCGGATAGGCCGAACAAATTTATGTGGCACATACCCGTTTGTTAGGTCAACTGTTTCCTTCTTCATTTTCAGTGGACCAGTGATGAGTAGTGGGATTGACCCAATTCTGCGGCGCATACCCGTTTATGGTGATAGTTCTTTCGGTACTGGGTGAACAAGGAACGATTTGCTAAAGAACTTCGCCGTTAAAAGAATAAATTTCACCGAAATAAAATGCGACCAACCAAAGTTCCTATTTAGTTTGTTATAACCGATAATTTGCTATATCAGTGTTCGTTATAAGGAGATTCAGCTCTACCGGTTACATCCGGTGACAGGAGCATGATGGGTGGCGCACTTACAAAACGAGGACAGCGCCGTCCAAGCAGGCAAAGCAGCAAGAGTCGTCGGGCAAGATAATAGTGCCACCTCGTCTTATCCCTTGGAGTTACTATTCTCGGTTCGTCCGTAATAATTGAGAAAAAGAAAGGCGAGTAAGAGCTGTAATAAAAACAGTAAGTGTACAGCAGAGCTCCTGACGCTTTAGGATTAAAAGACGGGGGCAATTACTTCCGCACCTTTGGAACTCTACAGCCAACGCTACAAGGATTTTGGGCAAGGGGATTTCGCGTTGCACTCGCTTACAGGGCACACACTACGGATACCCTGACAAGGTGTCTACTGCTGGCTTCCTTAGGGAGCTGTCCGTCAGTTGTTGCTTTTAATGGCGTATTTCAATCGCGTGAGAGTTTGCTGCTCTGCACAGCCACTCGCCCTGTAGTTGTCTACGCTTGTAACCTCTTGATCTTACTTGTACGTAGTTCACTCCTATTTGACCTAGATTTTTTTTTGTTGACAGCTGCGCAATCTATGCAATCTTTAAAGTCGACTCTTAACTCTGATTCATTAGCGGCGTCGAGCCACGATTTTTATTTCTTCGTATTTACCAGGCAAGACGGAAGATTTGTATTTTTCAAAGAAATAATCATTACGGGCATGCCTTGCTGAGTGTTTTTCGAACTATGGCACCCACACGCACAAAAATAGCAAGTGCATTTTTGAGCCTAAGCTTGAAACCCTAAGCCTTGCTTCATTACGGACGTTTCACTGTGCCTTCAAAGCACGGCTAAACATCAAACCTTCCCTGACAGCGACATAAAAAGTCACTGGCGTACTCAATTTTACTTTTCATCCTTACTACTTGATTACGAGGGCTAAATGTCACTGCAGTTTTTAATCTGTTACCTCATGGACCCAAGGTGGGCTCTTCACTGCACTTTTTAGGCACAATAGCATTAATTTGGGACATACAGCTTTCTTGAAATCGTTCAGCCTCGTAGCGAAACACCAATGAGTTTTGCGCGACTTAACGTTAAAAGATTACAGTAAACCCCTACGCATCTGTGGGAATCGGTATTCAGCGAAGCTTTCGTAGACGATTACGCAAATGCGCACGTAAATAGAACGTTTTAACATGTTACGGCAATACGGCACGGTTCCGTTCCGTATTTGCGTTTCCTACCTGCGTCCCACAGTCCCAAAAACGCTTTTAGCTGCAGGAGTTTCTCGATGCGTACAGTAAATCGATGAGGATGCTAGTGGCTAATTCGAGTTTTCGAGAGTAAGAAGCTACTTGCCGATCACTAAATAATCGTTTCGCCGAGTGTCCTTGACGTTAAAGAGCTTTAAATCCAAATCATTCGGAACTACGCCGCTTCAGAAAATTTTGAGCAGGGAATCAAGTAGAAACACACTTTCTTACGTTATGCGCTTGCATGGTTACGCACCCCACTGCCAGATGGCACCACCTGTAAGGATGCCGAAGTTTGCGGCGGTCGTGATCCGGCAGAATGCTAACGCAAAGAAGTTTGCGGACAAACTATAATAATTTAATATTGTTACGGGAAGAATGCATGACTTTATGGATAGGGGAGCTCAAGGTCGCCGCGATAGTATCCATGAAGCTCAAGACAAGCCAGGTCTTACACAAGCTACCTTTCGCACGATGCGCAGCTTATCGTATACGGAAAGAGTTTCCGTACGCTAATGTTTCCGCATGCGCACTCTTCAGCGGGTACGGTATTACCGTACTTTCCGCGCGGTAAACCAGCGCTGCTAAGAGACCCTAATGTTTAAGTTCGATCTACGAGTGGCGCTCATGTAAACGTGACACTAACGTACGTACATTGCACTTAGTACGCATAGTGGCTGTGTCCGTTGGGCTCAGCACGTATTCTGCAGCCCTTATGATGAAGGCAATAGGTAGCTTTAGAATACGGTGCGCAAAGCTTCGCTTTTGGGTTTGTTGTCACTGCGCGTGCATCATACGCTAACCTCTTCGGTACGCACTTAGTTTTCGTGTGTATTTTTGAATCTATAATTATTATGCCTAAGAGCAGACTTTCGAAAATAAAAAAAAAATGGCGCGCCTGCCCAAGGTATTCAATGTCTGAGTACCCTATTGTAAAGCTGTCTAATGCCCGTGTGCCCGTCGCTTTTTTTTTTTTTCGCGCTTCAATTCTCGCAACGCTGAGAGCACGTAATGATGCCATTTTAGTGGCACGGTTTAAGCGAAGCTTCTATGAGTGAGAGGAGCTCGATATGGGCAAGTTGGTGTTACATATACTTAACGGAAAAAGCTGCGTAAAAAACGCGAGGACCAAAAAGAAACACTTACAACAAACAGGCGCAGATGACAGAATTCGGTGGTGGTGGTGGTGGTGGCGGAGTCATAGTTCCCGAAAAGCGCGGCACCGGTGAGTATACAGAAATGCGGGTGTGCGTGTTTGCCGACCAGAAATGCCGGTCGCGTGCGTATTTGTATGCAGTAAGACTTTGGTCTGGGCGAGTTGGTTCATAGCAATGGGAAGGTACAGCGCAACTATGGTGTACTAGAATGGGGTAGTGTGTCGTCTTCGCAGGAAACCAATGGGAGAACGGTGATCGCTTTTGCGATGACGCCACCAGTAGGGCGCCATGATCGAACGGTGCGCCCGGCGCGCGAAATTTAAATCGAAATTGCGAAAATTTCTGCCGTTCATAAGCCAAATGGTCACTTAACACGATTGAAACTAAATATATTTGCAATATTTAGGCGCTTAAACACATTTCGTTGCATTATTGCAATACTTAAGGATGCTTCTGCGTCGTCTGAGCTTGCACGATTCCTATCGCTGAGCAGCGTCCCGGATCGTCTGCATGCTTACTGTTTTGATTGCAAAAGGCATAAAAATAGACATCGCTGTTCATTTTATGCATATATACGCCTGTCTAGCTATCACACTAACTTGAAGTTATGCGTCGAAACGCACGAGGAGGTCCGGAAGGATAACGTTAACATCATCAGGTGAGTTGCACGACCACACGTCACCTGCATCAGCCAGAAGAGCAGTCGCAAGGTTTTAGACAGAAAAAAATACAACGCTTAATGACGAATGCTGATCCATTTCTTTAGAGATTTTACTCCTCAAAGGGGCGCAAAAACGCAGGAATGCAGCTAAATGCACCGCGATGTATTCGGGGTGTTGGATTTATCCTATGTGAATAAGTCCTGACGAATTGTATAGCGCGAACGGGGTACTTGGACAGACAGAAAAAACGAGGACGGGCGCTAACTTCCAACTGATTTTATTAAGCAGAATCGAACATTTATATATGGCACAAAATGCAAAAGATGAACATGTGACAGAGGATGCGCTAAGCGAAAAACGTTAAGGCAGACGCTGCGCAATCAAAACCAAACAAAAACAAAACATGAAAAAACAAACCGGTCAGTGCGTGCGTGCGCCAGTGCTTCCTAGGAAACTTAATTCCTTGTCAGAGAGTGCTACGGATGGCTTACTAACACACATGTCATGCTCGCTTGTCATCTGCGCAGCCTCAACAATAATTAGGGTGCAATCATTCCTGTCTTTATACACAGTGACTGTGCGCTAAAAAAGGAGTGAACATTTACAAGACGTGCAGTGTTGTGCCAGAAACTCGTCTTTGCCATTTTTTACGTTGTTAGCGTGTTCCCTTATCCGGTCATTAATACACCTACCCGTCTGACCGATGTAGCATGCACCACAGGAGAGAGGAACCTTGTACACAACTTCACGTGCGCCTTGCACGTACCTGGTCCTGTGCTTCACGCCACATGCGGCAGACGACTGTTGCCTCAGGGGGCTGGTGACCGGATAAGGGAACACGCTAACAACGTAAAAAAAAATGGCAAAGACGGGTTCCTGGCACAACACTGTACGTCTTGTAAATGTTCACCCCTTTTTGAGCGCACAGTCACTGTGTATAAACACAGGAATGATCGCACCCGAATTATTGTTGAGGCTGCGCAGATGGCAAGCGAGCATGACATGTGTGTTAGTAAGCCATCCGTAGCCCTCTCTGACAAGGAATTAAGTTTCCTAGGAAGCACTGGCGCACGCACGCACTGACCGGTTTGTTTTTTCATGTTTTGTTTTGTTTGGTTTTGATTGCGCAGCGTCTGCCTTAACGTTTTTCTCTTAGCGCATCCTGTCACATGTTCATCTTTTGCATTTTGTGCCATATATAAATGTTTGTTTCTTCTTAATAAAATCAGTTGGAAGTTATCGCCCGTCCTCTTTTTTCTGTCTGTCCAAGTACCCCGTTCGCGCTATACAATTCGTCATAACATACCAACTAGCCCAAGCCGCTACCCTTCTAAGTGAATAAGTCCGTAATTCCAATCGGTCTGCAAAAACTTGAAGGCATCAGGCTTCCTCAAACACTGAGTCTGCCACGCACACGAAAAAATTCGCTAACGCGTCATGAGAAACAGGAGGGAACAATCAACAAGTTTCTCATGTGCACGCACGACCAGCGCGGCAACTACAACTGCCGATCTCGTAGGCTTTGTATCTTTGCTTACCATAAATTACTTCAGGGGGCGGCGTCAGGTGGCGACACAGTAGTACGGTGTGCTCTGGTACCGCAGGCTGCCATCGAAAAAAGAGCCACGTTTCCGGCGCCAGACGGCGCACTACCCCGTTCCAGTAAACCCTAGCGCAACTGAGACAATGGACAAGAACACGCAACACACACGAGCGCGTGTTCTTGTCCATTGCTTCAGTTGCGTTGTGCCTTCCCATCCCCATTATTTGTATGCGCCGTTTTCCAGTAATAGATGCTCTCTCGGTCGCGGGCTTGTCGGCGATCAGCCGTTTCTAATATGCAAATACGGTCTTTTATCAAGGTCACTTGCCATTTCGCGTGGACGCTATTTATTGTAGCCTTTCATTGTCGCATTTCGTTGTTTCGCACATAACCGTCGTTGTTGCCTGTAGCAACAGAAGTGTTGCGTTGTTAAGCACGTGGGCGAAGGTCCGATTGAAGGCATGGAGGAAGAAAAAAGTTAAGGAGCACTGGGCAATGAGAAAGAAAGAAAGAAAGAAAGAAAGAAAGAAAGAAAGAAAGAAAGAAGGAAGGAAAGAAAGAAAGACAGAAAGAAAGAAAGGAAGAAAGAAAGAAAGAAAGAAAGAAAGAAAGAAAGAAAGAAAGAAAGAAAGAAAGAAAGAAAGAAAGGGTCCGTAAGGCACGCACACAACAAGCTTCGCTTGGTGTGTGCAAGGGCTCCTAGAAGGGCAAGGGCTCCTAATTTTTTTGTTCACTCCGCCTTCTGCTAGTGCTCGCTGCCGGTCGACTGGAGCTGGCCTCCTATATCGAACTCCCCTTTGACGTGCAGCGTCATTTAGCCCAATCGGTATCAGGCACGGACGCAGCGGGTACCTGATACATGGACATATAGAGCACTGATGATGGGCATAGAGCGTTGAGATAGACCGCCACACGGCGATAAGAGAAGTCCCATAATAAAGGCGGCGGTAATTCAAAGAGAGCTAAATTCCTTGCCCGGCCTCAAACTAGAACCACAACTCATCATCACACTTCTTACGTAATGTACAGGTCTTCCAGGTTCGCGTGGCACGTGTGAAGACACAGACGACTGACGAGACAACGCGGCTGCGAATGAGTCGGAACAAGAACCACAAAGGTTGAACAGAAGACTTCCCGAGCTCATGAGCATAATTTTGAGACGATCGCTTTCGGCGACAGTGTCACTTTTCGTGACGTAGAATCTCGCGCGTCCAATGACCGAAGCCCCGTCTTTCCTTAACCAGCCAGTCAGAGTGCACTGAAAGCGATATTACGGCGATATCTGCAATTGAGAACACGGTTCCAGCATCGCTCGACAATACAGGAGCATTAACATGCTACCGCTCTAGATTCATGAATGGATGCCATAGATGCAACCTACTCGTATAAAAAGCTGCCTTAGTGTTGAATATATAGACAATTTCACGGATGAGTTTCGGTGCCGCCATGTTGAACCTTGCCGTTTTGTATCTCGAACAACTAAACAAGCACCGCCACTGTGGAAGTATACAAAACGGTTGGGTTGGTGCATTCGACGTTTCCTGACGTTATCGATTGACGTCACGATATACAAAAGTAAGGAAACATTCGTTTTACAGCCCAAGGTGTCGGTGCCTATAGGTTTTAGGTAAAATCGCCTATACTTCAAACCAGCTGTCGAAAACAGCGACAAAGGCAGCGTTTCCTGCCCTTTTCGCAAAGCTGCGGACCACGTAATGGCTTAGCCACGGGGAGCGTGAAAGGGCGGTTTTTCTCCTTTACCGGCGTACTATAGCGTGGCGATTATAGCATCCTGTCTTTCTCTTCCTCCCCCTCCCCCCCGAACTTGGCGCTCTACTTAGCACTGTGAAAAATAGGGGGGCTGCGCTCCGATGTGTGTGTGCCACGCGGCAACAAAGGAAAAGACGCTCTGCAGGGTCAGCACTTAGGAAGTGCCGAAACGATGTCTTTCTCTTACCATTTTTCCTTTCCCTGAGTCAACCAAGAAGTCTCGATGAACCAAAACACACAGGGCTCTGGCTTGCCACGACGCTACCCTGCTGTCCTCTCAGCCTCCTTTGCGGTGGCTGGCATCAGCGATAAACGAGACAAATGGCGGCAAGTAACGGCAAGAGGGCACCGCCTTGACCACGCTTGCTTGGCGATATCCTTTCCTGCAAGGTGATCATTTCTCTTATTTTTCTGAAATATGTTGTTCGCGCTACATTAGAACAATATACGTGCACCCCATTTGTCATCATTGCAAGGTGTACTGAAGGGCGCCGTTCACTGAAGAACACTGTCCTCCTCACTATCTGAACTCAAAGGTCCGGTCCTAGTATCCCCAAGCCTGTATGATGTCATTTAAAGAAAAAGCACATGCATGTTTGTTTGTTGCAGGGTTCTCGGAAGGCGCAACAGCGCTGTGGCTACGACCATAAGTTTTAGGCGCAAGGAAAAGACTACACGTCGTCTTCCTTTAAAACACCCAGAATGTGTGATAAACTTCAGCAAGCAGAAAATGAAGATTCTGAGTGCCAGTTTTTATTGGTACCATTTCCTTCTATAGTCATTTTTCTTTTCTAAGGAGAAGTCAACGACTGAAGAGATCACCTGGTGACATTTATTGGCGTACGGACGCGAGGCACGCAGGCACAAAGAGTGCGCGAAACCAAGCTTACAATTTACTTAAGGCGTCTGGTAACTCATTTCACACAGTAAGTTTTAAATGCGAATCATTTCTTAGCTAACCAAGGGCACTTTGATCATTTCCATCCATCCATCCATCCATCCATCCGTCCGTCCGTCCGTCCGTCCGTCCGTCCGTCCGTCCCTCCATCCGTCCGTCCGTCCATCCATCCATCCGTCCGTCCGTCCATCCATCCATCCATCCATCCATCCATCCGTCCGTCCGTCCGTCCGTCCATCCATCCGTCCGTCCGTCCGTCCATCTATCTATCTATCTATCTATCTATCTATCTATCTATCTATCTATCTATCTATCTATCTATCTATCTATCTATCTATCTATCTATCTATCTATCTATCTATCTATCTATCTATCTATCTATCTATCTATCTATCTATCTATCTATCTATCTATCTATCTATCTATCTATCTACTGTGTGCAGTTTTTATTAGTTTTCGAAACGTTCATCATTATATGAGCCTTACGAATGGTGTAAGCGGTTAAATTTCTGCAAGGTAACGTATGTGAGGGAAACAGCTCTTACGTGATAAAAATTTGTTTTTACACGTGCAGTATTTTCCGAAGATTCTTTTTGTCACAGTAAGCCATGCCCTTGGGTATCGGTCAAAGACGGGGCGGATGACAAAGAAATGACTGCCATCATATAAAAAGTCACAGTTTCGCCGCAACGGCGAAGCAATGAATGCGATAGCAATAAATTGGAATGTAACGCGAAGAACGGAAAGCAGCTCGAAATTGCCAGCGCGTCGCTCGAGCCCAAAGGACGCACGAAAAGAACGCACACAGGACGAGCGCGAACTATCATGCGTCACAGCTCGACACTGGAAGCGCACTGCTCAAACATAAAGCAGGACGCACGAAACGAACGAACAGGTACACACAGGACGAGCGCGAACGAACTGTACCAGTCGTTACTTATTTCTGTTTGAACAGCGCGCTCCTTTCGCAAACGCGGCCGCTGCAGCGAGCGAAGCGAAGCACCCCACCGGCCGCCCCTTCTTTCCTTGAGATAAGCGCACGAAAGCGACGACGCCCTGTAGAGCGAACAGCAACGGCGTTCGCAGGGGCGGGGCGACGATCTTTAAAGCGCGCGCGCACGTCGCGCCATCTATGTGGCCACTAAGAAAGCATCCTGAATTACATGGTGTATATAAATAGCTCGCCGTTAGCAGGCTGAAAGACTGTGCTGTCGTGGCCTAACGACTAACGCGGCGGGCTGCAAAGCGAGAGGTCGCCCGTTCGATTCTGCGCGTCGGGAAGAATTTCTGAATTATTTTTCTTTGTGGCTTTTCTACATATATATACACATATACATATACGGTGAATGACGGCGGCCACCGACGGCAAAAATCAGCCGAGATTGTCCATATAATTGCTATCGCAATAAAAATAACGCTCACAAAATACGAGCCCGTTACACTTGCACCTAAGAACTCAAAGCATGTCCCGGTAAATTCGCACTCGGTCACGGAGAAACCAGAGTGATACAAAACAGCGCATGCGTGGTTCACGTGCTCCACGAAAACATACTCGCTTTTGCATACAAGAGCTTCGCGCTCGCAGATGCCAAGGAACGACTCACAGGATGGAAACGCATTCCTTCCTGTCACGCCGCGCGTAAAAAAACTAAAGCGATAAGCGACTCTAACGGAGCTTGCGCAGTACTACTTCGTAGGTCGGTATAGCGCATGTAACTATACACCGACGTTACTCAGCACGTCATTTTACATCGGCCGTACGCACTGCGTGCCTGACGAACCACCAGCACTCCGGGGCCGACGTTCCAGTGTCTTGCATCTGCGAAACTACGCGGCACCACGAAAGTTACCCAAGAAAACTCGCGCTCGCGCATGCATAGCCGTGTGCGCAGGCGGGGCAGAAAGAGTCGCCCCCACTCCCTCCCCCATCTCTAATACCGCGTCTTCGCTTGCTGATCGTAGGGGCCACAGTGGGAGGTGGTTGGGAAGAGGGCGAGGAGGGGAACCTCCACATAATTGAGAACATTGCGCACGCCTAGCTATGCACGCATGTATAACCGCTGTTTCCCCAAGAATGCGTTCAAGCGTTCCAGCGTAAGCGCATCGTGACTTCGGAGAACAAGGAGAAAAACCTCGGAAGGAGAATGAAGGTTTAGCGGTACGTTCCTGAGTATGAGGCCTCGCGGAAAATGCGGGGGAAAGGAGTGATGCGAAGAAACAAAGGACGAGCAAGCGGCATGCCGGGATGCGAGAAGAGGTGGCTCGCGTCTCCTTGACGAGATTGCGCGCTTGCGTCTTCTCCGAAATGATGCAAGACGACTCTCACGTGTTCCTAATGTCTGTTTTTTTTTGTAATTTCGAAATTGTCGTCTGGTTTCTGCCGAAGCGTTTAAAGTTTAAATTAAACAGAAGGTGCGGAGTCACACTTGCTCGCACAGTTCCTATCCTAACATTAGTATTCATCTGCGGGTTTGCAGAAAAGCTACAATAAAAATTGAAGGACACTTCGTAATTTCCAAAGTGTGTTAGGCGAAAGAGTGTGGCCATTCGACAGACTATACCATGGTATCGGGAAATCCACATTCTTGGGGCACTTCTCCGAACCGCTTGCCGTGGAATCATCACCGGGCCGCTTGGGAGCCATCCGACTAACTCGACTGCTGCAACGAGACGTCTGACGAAGGAGCGTTGCCGCAGGCGCCGCTGTGCCATCACGTGATTGCTGAGAGAGTGTGAGGGGGCACGGACGGACGCCGCCGCTGGACGACGCCGCCGCGTTGCGTAACACTTGCGCGCTGCGCAACTGTTGCTATGCGCCGCTGTGCTATCACGTGATTGCTGAGAGAGGGGGGGAGAGGCCACAGCTGGCACGGTGCCGAAGGATGGACGGACGCCGCGAGTATGAGATATTAAAGGCTTTCATCTTAGTGCAGTGTCCGCTATAACAAGAAGCAAACCCGTCTGAAAAAGCAAAGCTTTCCGTTCGAAAGGGAAAGAAAAAGAAACTATAGTCGGTTACGAGCTAAGAATATATGTGAGCTCCGCCCGTCCCACCCAAAGAAAATTTGCATAGGTGCCATAGCCAATCGTTCTTGCACGTTTACGTGACGCCAACGACACTTAGCGCATTTGGGGTCGATGTTTCCTTATACAGTCACACGTTCGTGTTGCTGGTTTTTGGTCGAAAATATGAACTTCGTGGCAAATTTTAGCAAAGATTTCGACATCACTGCTCGTGTAAGCGTAATATTTTCAGTAGGGACGACGGATTTTTAGTTATTGATATGCGTAGGGTTTCCGTTAGTAGCAGAAAAGTGCTTACGGTTACAACGATAACCCCCTTGCATTACTCTCTTGCACATATGAACGCAGGCGCGCCGCAGTTCTGGGTGAGTAGCCTGCTTTTATTTTTAGGTTGTCACCGACTACAGGTCTGGCATAACGTGCCGATTCTTCTCGCTCCAATTTCATTCTTTCCTACTCGTGCATCGTAGGAGAATTTCGAGATGAAATAAACACAAACTAAAAGGCAAGGAGCAGCTTCTCACGCAAGCACGCATTGCCGAGGTAAAACGATGGCAGCTGAACGAGTTTAACATGTCAATTAATAGTAACTACACGTTCCGCCAATTTACTGATGCATGATGTTCGTTCGCATTGACGTAA
The DNA here is from genome assembly GCF_013339695.2 of Rhipicephalus sanguineus. Taxonomy (NCBI): domain Eukaryota; kingdom Metazoa; phylum Arthropoda; class Arachnida; order Ixodida; family Ixodidae; genus Rhipicephalus; species Rhipicephalus sanguineus. The sequence continues at coordinate 73,471,002 of NC_051177.1, read as the reverse complement.
GACGTAAAAAAAGGATGGATTGATAAAACGTTCCACAAGAAGACATTAAACTGAAAGAAAATGGCGGTGTGATCAGAAAAGGTCGCAAAGATTGTGAGGTGTGACGATGCCACAGTGCATCAATACGTAAATAAAATCTTTCATTTGCCGTTTTAAACAAAGTGTATAATAATAATAATAATAATAATAATAATAATAATAATAATAATAATAATAATAATAATAATAATAATAATAATAATAATAATAATAATATTATTATTATGTGGTGTTTTACGTGCCCAAACCACAACATGATTATGAGACACGCCGCAGTAGAGTTGCTTAACGTGCACAGACATCGCACAAAATGCGGGCATCTAGCATTTCGCGTCCATCGAAATGCGACCGCCGCGACTGGGAGATACAGTGGCGTAGGCAGAATTTTCTTTCGGGAGAAGGGGGGGGGGGGCACGCCCTTCATCATCCGACGTGGGGTCGGGCAGGTAAGTGTGGTCGAGTGTCATTTTGTGCTCTGTATACCATAGCAGAAAAAAATTTCGGGGGGCGGGGGCACGAGCCCGCTGTGCCCCCCCCCTCCCTTTGTCTACGCCACTGCTGGGGTCGAACCCTCGTTTTTCGGGTGAGCAGCTCAGCACCCTAGCCACGGTACCACCGCGGCAGAGACAGTAACACAGGCATTTGGGGAAGCACTGCTCAGGCGCCCGATAAATGAACATATAGTTTGGTGGCTTTGGTATAGGCACGCGAGTTGCCTGCCCATAAGCGCCACTAAAGCAGAACCGATCACCAGTCGTTTTGGAGCCGCGGCGACCGTAAAAGCCATCGACTATAGCGTGAACAGTGGTCGTTGCACTGGTCACGTCTGTGCAAGGAAGAACAACAAAAGTGGACGTTTATGTCCGTGGTCAGTCGAGCGCTCAGTGTAGTGGCAGTAATTGCTTTAGGCGCCGCTGAATCCATTTCTGGCGGAAGAGCTAGGGTAAGGGCAGTTGGTTGTCCATAGTGTAAACTTTATCGCGCTGACAGTAGACGAAAGCAACGTAGAAAAAAGGACCGTGTTGTCCCGTGTCCTTCCTTCTACGTTGCTTTCGTCTACTGCCAGCGCGATAACGTTTACATTATTTCTGGCGTTTATTATTATTTTTTTAGTTGGACGAGCACCCAGTGACGCTTTTGTTTCCCTTACAGGCGCTTCCGGTCGAGCACTTTCGTCCGGTTTCCCGAATATTAATAAAAAAGTCTTCTAAAAAATAGAAATCAATGGTTCTTATACAAGTTAAGATTTATATTGGATACACGTGATATCGTAGCATAACGTCACTTCAAATTAGGGCCAAGTAACTGTAACGATAATTAGTGAAAATTTATTGATTGAGTTCATCGATAGATTGTGAGCAGCTCGTATCACTGCGGCGCCTGGTGGAGCAGATCTCAACTATGCGCTTCTTTCTACGTGGCCTCTGAGATCCGTTTCGGCAGCGCGACAGAGCACACAGTCAACCAAAGGAATACAACAGGGCGCACGAACGCCTACGTGTGAGTGCCACTACCAGGGTGGCCTCCACAATTTTTTCCACCTACCGAGATCCGTCTTTCTTTTTCTATTTACATGTCTTGTCGCTATGAAGTTTTTTTTTCTTCTCTTTTTTTCAGCCGGATTGTTGGAAATCAACACAGGAGAGAAAAAAGTCACAGTTTCACCGCAACGGCGAAGCAATGAGTGCGATAGCAACAAATTGTAGTGTTACACGAAGTGAGGCTGTCAGCTAACTGTTTTGTATCCGATCTCGCGTAACTACAAAACGCTGGTGTAAGAGAATACGGCCGCTCCAGGGAGAGATGCTCTCCGCATAGTCACTTCGCGTTGAGAGCGCAGTACGTAGAAGGGTATACGAGCCGCCCGCTGTGATGGCTTTCGAGGATAGCGCGCGCGCCAGCGATCGCGACCACGCCCTTAGATTCAAAGTTCACAGTGGCTGCTCGCGCAGAAAAATGCAGAAAAAATGACGGAAAGTGTAGACGATATGAACAGAATCATATTTTCGTAACACCGGAGCTATAAGACCCGTGGTGGCAGATTCATGAATAGCAATAGAGACGCCCAGGTGGAGCAGGTGCCGGCCATATTGCCAGGAACTCTTTGCCTGTAGTGAACACCTTAACCAACCCGTCAAGCATGTAGGACGCTATCTATGACTATCCTATTTGGTTGTTACTTGTGAAACACAAACATTCGGTGCTTGGTTCATCCTAGTGGGACCAATACTGCTTACAAATATGCGTCGCTTTAATTGACTTAACGCTGTAAACACCAATGTACAGCGGGGCTGAGAGGCCAGCTTCACTGACTTAACGTCGCAAAGGCCGATGAAGTCATCACTAATGTAGCACCACCTGCACTCGGCGCGGCTGCACATTTTCTCCCACAACCGGCTCCGCCCTTAACTCTGCGCCGCTGCCCTCCTCTCAACCATTCGTTTCTCACACACATCAGCGATTTCAACCTGTCCAGTCTCCCACCGGCAAATACGGTACCGTGCTTTAAGTTTTCTTTTTCTTTAAATATTAAATAAGAAAGTGTTTAAGGCTTCGTTTTCAAAAATTGCCTTCCCCTCTGAATTTAGTAGGACGAATATTACGACAGAAAACTGCTTTTCTGTACGCGCAATCTAAACGTCCTACGAACTTCAAGGGCATCAACGGTGAGTGTTATGTGCGAAGTTGCTGCAGCAGAACTTATCGACAAGACGCTAATCCATCTGCTGATATTATTTATTTATTTATTTATTTATTTATTTATTTATTTATTTATTTATTTATTTATTTATTTATTTATACAAGCACTTGGGTGCAATGGGTACATAGGAGCAAATTATTCATCGATCGCGGTTGCTCGCACGCCGAAGTTAGCACGAGGAACCCAAATTTATTCCACATACACTTGTTGGACCAAACGAAAAAGAAGACAAAACCAAGGAGCAGAATATTTCGGGGGCCTTCACTGCACAGGGACTCGATTGAAAGACACAGCGAGTCTCTCAATTCCTATCAGAATACGAATGTTGCCAATGTTTACAAGAGTGAATCTTGGGGAGTATTTCGGAAGAGGAACTTCTCCCATTTTTCCTCATTGTGTTGATTCCGTCTGCCAGGCAATAACAGGTGTTGCGAGTGAGGAAATATGGCGCGGAAAAGGATTTCTTATTCGTTGGTTGCTCCTGCCCGCGGAGACTTGCCGCTCCTTGGAAGAAAAGAAAGAAAACTGTTGTTTCCGAAGAGTGGCTGATAGCGTAGAAATGAAACAACCACAACCACAAACGATAGGACGTGCAAATACGAGAGGAATATTTCCAGAAGGTAATGCGGCGAGAGGAAAAGCTGGCAGGAGTAGTTGATTTCCGAGTGCAAATCAGATTAGAAACCTCGCATGTGCAATATGCATTCGCCAAGAAATTCACAATTCTACTCACCAAGCACTTGTTGTATAGAAAGGCGAATAGGATTCAGTCCGTATTGTGACACATTATGGTGGCAACCTACGCCAAGAGCACAAGTAAACGATTCCTGAAATATAATTACTAACACGTGAGTCTGTGTGTATTAAATAAATAAATAAATAAATATTAATAATAATAATAATAATAATAATAATAATAATAATAATAATAATAATAATAATAATAATAATAATAATAATAATAATAATCTGGAGTTTCACGTCCCAAAACCACGATATGATTATGAGAGACGCCGTAGTTGAGAGCTCCGGAAATTTCGATCATCTGGTGTTCTTTAACGTGCACTGACATCGCACAGTACACGGGCTTCGACCCTTTCGCCTCCACCGAAATGCGACCGCCGCGGCCGGGATGGAAACCGCGAACATCGGGTCCTGTATCTGTTACATTATTCAGTACAATGTCACCTTTATGTAATTACAGCCCTTCAATCAAATTTCCCATTAGGTTACAGTAGAGATTTTCTGTCATTATCTTTCCAAGGCACAAAGATGCGCTGTTACATTTAGCGCAGGTTATAATTTCAATAGTATGTTCGTTATGAGATCGCTCAGATCAGCGTCACGACAGTAATATTTTTATACAACCGCGTATTACTGTTATATTACATTTTTTTCGTGTCCTCGAGAACGTTTCTGTGGATTTCAATTATGCAATGCAGAATGACCATGGATTGAAATATGTGGAAATAAGAACACTTGTTCCGAGACAGCGAAATGTATCGTAAAGAACGTCCGTCCTTCAGACTCTATTTATACTGTGCGGCGTGATTTTTGTGGAGTGCGGCGTGTGTTTCCGAATCTAAAGTGACAGTTCTTAACACTTTAAAATGTTTTATTTGGATATTGGAAAGGTTTCCTTTCTTATTTTATGCCGATTATTGCTATTCAGCACGCAAACATTCAGTACATAGCAATGCGCAACCATTCCTCCGAATACTTACGGCAATCTCCATCTAACACCTTAAAATCTTGGGGTTTTGCATGCCAAAACTCCAAGATCACGATGAGGCGTGCGGAAGCGGGGTCTCCGTATTAACTCTGATCATCTAGGGTCCCTAAAACGTCAAAGTACACGAGTGTTTTGGCATTTCGCTCCCATCAAAATGCGGCCGCCGGGTCCGGAATCGAACCCGCATCATCGAGTTTGGCCGCTTAGCCAGCACGGCGGGTGCTGTCCGGTTCGAAATTACTGCAATTCGGTACGCGAGTAGAGTTCAATGGGGATTAATATATCTGTAGACGAAGTTGCTGTATATATAGCAACAAAACCCTGCAATTATTCTAGAGATTTCTCGTCGTAAAAGCCTTTAATTCTACAAATAAAAAGTAGCTATAGGAACGCTTTCTGGACGTCGAAGGACGTCATTAGTTCGACAAAAAAAATCCACTGTTAAGGAATAGTCCAACTCCTGCAGAGTCAGACAAATTAAAGTCATTTTCTTTCTTCTCTAAATAGGCCACACTCTCGCTTGTCGACTCATGATTAAACGTTCATCTACGGTAATTATGGTGAGATAATTACCTTTTCCCCCCTTCCTGGAATGCCGTAATCTTCCAGGATTGCGAAGGAGTCCTCCAGGGTGTAGACTGTCTCCATTCCACAGACTCCAGTCTATGGATTCACCTATAGTGTATACAGACGGGGTGGGCTCTCTCGCCTTCTCGAGGACTCTTTGCTCAAAGTCTTCTAAAGCAAGTTGTAGACAGTATCACAGGTAATTATATCGCCACTACATCAGGCCTACGTGACAAGGATACTGAGCCTTTAAAGACCGTCCTCCTTCAGCACGAACTTAGCCATGGTTATACAGGATTGTACACACGCCACATTGCCGTTATGTTCTACACTATTTGTTAGTTTTCAGCATCTTTGGCAGAAGCATGAAGGCAGCGCTAGTGAAACATATGCAGACATCACGTTTCCATCAGGACACTAGACGTTCGAGAGGGAGAGATCCAGACTCCTCCTAGAATTTCTAAGTAATGTTTCGAGAGGGAGATATCCAGTCTCCTCCTAGAGTTTCTAAATTTTTTGCAGGGGTGGGGGGGGGGGGGGGTGGGGGGTGGGTTCAACCATACTTTATGTATGTTCGTGCGTGCGTTTGTATGTGTGTGTGTGTACATACGCAAGCAAAAGTGAAATATTTCGGAGGGGGGGGGGTTTGAACCCCCCCCACCCCCACTGGCTACGCCCCTGGACTTAGCCAATGTTTGGCAACGTTTGCCAGACTCAAGAACGCTATCTCGAGGCGCGGGCGGGCCGGCGTGACGTAGTGCATATGCGCGAGTGCTTTCAAAGCTGCGGTCTACTTTTTTACATTTGTAAAGTTAGCTTTTCTGCAAGGCAGTTTGCCGGAATAATGCTTGCGCAGTCATTCTAAAGAGATAGGGCGTGCAAACCCGGACACAAGAAAGAAGTCAGGACACCAGAAACGCCGACTAACATTTGAAGAGACGCACAACGGCGGAAAAGAAAGAAGGCACGAAAATTTATCTGCGCATGCCCATGCAATAGGCGAACCTATCAATCCAGCACGCGTGGGCGTCTACGTGGAAGATAACTGTTAAGGCGTATGATTTCATCTTTATGCAAGTTAATCGACGGTTGGCTCATGCATGCGCTACAACTTTTCACGGTATGTCAGGCCTCAATCACCAGGCGCGTTTCTTCATTCCTATGCCGGTACAACACTGCGAATTGATCGAATTTTGACGTGCACTTACACTCTCGATAATGTAAAGATAGATTAGAAGGTGAGCCTCCGGTTAGCTATCTATGTTCCAATAATATCTGGCTAATGCAGCGGCCCGTCTGTCCTACGTAGAACCGGCCGCATTGAAAAGTGACCTTATACACCACACTTGTACGGCAATCAGTGAATTTCTTGGTGTGTTTTACGATTTCGTATTTGTTTCAACAAATATCGGTCCGCTTCTTGTCTTTTACTCGCTCATTCTTTCTCTGCACAGCGGCACAAATCTTACCTAGCTTATTGGCAGCCGTGAAAACAACATTAACGTTGTGTCTACTTCCTACTTTCTTTAGCCTGTGATATACGCAATGTGAGAGAGAGAGAAGGAATGTAGGAAAGGCAGAGAGGTTAACTAGACAATGCGTCCAGTTTGCTACCCTACACATGGGAGGGGAAATAGAGGAGTAAAAGAGAGAGAGAAGGATAGACACATGTCACATCACACACACAGTGCCGAGTTTCACAGGCGGTCGCTCAATAAGGTTCTTTTCAAGTACCGCAGGAGGGCTCGTGTGGCTTTCTGGGCTGATATGCTGCGCGACCAGGCTCCTAAGATATTTGCTTCATTAAAGGGCCGGTCATCCAGTCTCTTCAAGGCACACTGGAGAGCCCGGCGATCTTCATCAAATTGGGCACAGTGGCACAAGAGATGTTCAATAGTCTCTATACAATTGCAGCTTTCGCACATGGATGAATCTGCCATGCCAATGCGATGGCTGAATGAGTTGGTAAACGCTACACCGATCCACAACCGGCACAGCATTGTAGCGTCACGTCGAGAAATCTTGGATGGCAGTTGTATCTGGAGTAATGATTCGTACGGTATACCTACGACACGTTTCTTCCTATCGCTTTCTGCAACCATGCTCGGACTTAACATAATGGACTTCTTTAAACGTTCAGCGACAGTGGTCACTGCATCACGAGGATAACCTACATCTAAAACGCGTGTAACCTGTGCGTTAACGCTATCACTCATTTTGTTCTCACACGACTTGGTGAGGGCTGACTTAAGGCAAGACAGGGCGATACCATTTTTACTACCTTCGAGTGCTTCGACGACAAATTTAACAGCGGCTTCGAAGATCTGGGAGAATACTGGCAGCACACGTGGATCTTCTGACACGTTAAGGAAATGTCTAGAAATTGTATTCCATTATTCTGAAGCACCTCTTTAGTAAAGTTCAACCCTCGTCCATTTAATTCAAATTTTTCGCTCTCTGAGGTTACCACAGTTTCCAAATCCTCACCACTACAAAAAATCAAGTAATCGTCCACAAAATGAAAAAAGTTAATAACCGAATTACCTAAGGCGCCTTCCAAAAGTTTGTCAGTCTTGCTAAGGTATAAATCACTAAGAACCGGAGCAACCTTAGAACCAATACATATACAGTCTAGTGATATCCCTGATTTCGGCACATAAACGCCTTCCTTCCAACCTACCAGCTTCGACTTTAAATACATGGAAAGAATTTCTAGAAAAGCCCCGGTATAAACACCACATTTTTCGGTGAAAACCGTCTCGTGCCCTTGTTCGTTAATACATTCATTAACACATTTTAACAAGTCCTCATGCGGCAAGGAGTAATAGAGGTCTTCAATATCCGTACTAAAAGCTTTACAACAGCCGCGAGTTCTCCTCTGAGAGGAAGTGAACTAGCGCCTGAGAATTACGCATACGAAAAGGGTCTGAAAAACTCTAGAGGTTAAGCAGTTCATGCAAATAACTACATATAGCGACTTGCCAGGTGCCTTGCTCTGAAACAATTGCTCGAAACGGAATCTCGTTGTTATGTGTTTTCGCTGGAAAAAAACAATTCTAAAGTAAGTGACTTAGCCTTCTTGATATTACAAGCTATTCTGTCAAGGTTATGTCTTAACAAAAGGTCGAACAGCACGTTGCCTAACTACCGATGGCTTAAGTTTCACCGTCCTAAAATTCTTTTTATGGCTGTTAATGCTTTTTTTCTGAGAACAAACTGTCCGGCATAATTACGAAACACCCTTCCTTATCTGAAATTACTGGCCTGAGTTTCTGCTCGACACAGTAATTAACCAAAGGCCGGATAGCATCTAGACACTTGAGATGCATATTAGATCCCTTGATGCAATGCAGTCTGAAAGGCAGTGGGAGCGCTCTTCTTCAGGAACAAGTCTAGTGACTGTACGCGGCAAACTGAAAACGTCTGTTGGTTTCAGGTTCGGCTTAGAAGAGCATTTCGGACCTAAGGTTAGGATTTTGCAGTGACTATCACCTAAGGCAGCTCCTCCAAGGACTAGCAAGTCATCTTGCGGTGAAACAGTAGAAATAATCTTTCTCTTACATGGTTGAAGTTCTCCAAGTTTTACCTTCCACATGAATTCCGCATGCTGGTTAGCTAGCCTCATCCAGTCGGCGTACTGCTGCTTCTGGCGGCGATCGTCACGGGGAGTAGAGCAACGGACCTTGAGGCATTCCTGGTAAAATCTTTCTTGACGCCAAGATTCCGCTCTTACTTGACGCCAAGATTCCGCGGTTAATATGACACATATCCTCCTGGCATGTCCGGTAGGTGGTTGCAGAAAGCAGCACAAAAGTTGAACTTCAACTCGGCAAACTCTGTTCTTAGAAAACCATGACATAGTCTAGCACGCAACAAGCAATAGCTTGCGTAGTCGTTTCTACAAACAGCGTTTACAAGCACGTTTTGCTTGCATTAAACGGCAGATGTAGGCAATGGTTGTCGTGCTAAAGTAGTTGCATCAGGCACTTGAGCTTCGTTTGGACGAAAGATGTCGCCATCACAGTTGGGCAAGCGGGCATTACAGAAAACCGCACTTGCAAATTATGTGAAGGGTCCAGTCCGCCCCAGTTTGCGCAGCGCATCGTGTTCATACCTCTCGCGCTGCACTTCAGAACGATGACTCAATGAACGACATAGCTATATCCTTTAGCTTCTTCTTAAGCTTTCCTTGAAGCAGGCGCATGAGCGAAGTAATTTCAGGCAAGTATCTCGGCGCTCTAGATGTACCTGCGACCGACGTCCCCCTCCTTCAGGTTAAAAACTCGTAATTAAAGCGAAATTCCCGTCGGAGTGTGTTGTATCACTTGCGTGCCACCATTGCTGACCCCGCGTCTTGATGAGGATAGTGATGCGGCGCAGGAGGATAAAACTTCAAGAGTCGTAAGAGATGTGGAGCAAGGGAAGTTCGCACTATGTGGCCCTAGTTGGCACTCTGTGCTTAAGATCTCGAGAGTCTAAGCACCGCTCGAATCCCAGTTTCTTTCTTTTTTTTGTGTGGTTGCGTAACATCGAGTTCTAACTGCTATCCCAAACTTCCCACTTCTTACTGCGCAACGCTAGCTGCAGTGCCAAAACAGAGACGCGGGCGAGCGCTGAAGTCCAACTGAAATTAAAAATGTCTAAAACGTTGAAATAATCACAGAGTTAAAGCAAGTCTCTCTAGCGAATCAGGAAAGCAAGTCTCTCTAGCGAATCAGATTAAACCAACGAAGAAAAAGCTATACAATATAAAGAATATTAAACACAGTTGGAGATTAAACGCCATCGGAATTCTTATTCCGCAGCGGCATGGCTGACGCCACTATACGTGCAGCTCCTGCAGTATACAGGGAAAAAAAGAAAAACACTTAACACATTCTGTGCGTCTGTTCTTGACATGGCGTAGAGTGCCGCCCTCTCTGCGCAGCATTTAACTTGGTGGACGAAATATCGCGCTAGGAGGACAACAACTTCTTGGAAATGCATGGCGGTGTGGTCGTTGGCATAGAAAGGAACGAAGTCTTGCCAGTCTTGAAGGTTCAGCCTTTTTGGTGTGACAGTGATAATGCAAAGCGCTTGAATAGACAACGAAAACAGAGAAAAAGACGACGCGAGCGCTAACTTTCAACAAGCGTTTTGTTGAACGTTATCGCTCGCGTCGTCTTTTTCTCTGTCGTCGTTGTCCATTCAAGCTATTTTTCATTGTCACTGTGCACCTTCAGCTATGCGCGATACAATGGTGCACTCTCGCTCTCTTTAGTTCTCTCGCATTTCATCCTTGCATTCAATTCTCCTCAGATCAGGGTAGCGAAAGCACATCAGCCTGGTTGAGCTCCCTGCATTTTCTAGTTTATCGGTTCTAACTACCAGAGCCTCCACCAAAGCGTGAGGAACGAAGAACCAGTTACGCAAACTTCACTGCTGCATTCGCACTGCGTCAGCCCTTTTGACGTCGTACGGTGTTGCCATAGCAGTAGAGGAAAAAGAAAGCAATATAACTTGAGGAGGAAGTGCAAGATAAAGATTACGAGTTTTAAAACTCTAATGGCTGAGCTTTCTATCGTTATATATCTCCGGTGAAATAAATATTTTTAAACTGCCAGACACACTAATAAGCTTTATAACTTTATAAGGGAGCACAGGGTATAGAGCGGGGCGTTTGGAAGGTCGGAAAACGCTGACTGGTCGTTTGATCTCTCATCTCGGGTGTGTCCCAGAGCAAGAGAGCGAAGACAGTGTGTACGAAAAATTGAAACTGGCTCAAATCCCCACTCGGCAGGAGCAATTTTCGAGCAGGCACACTGCAGTTCTTGCTCTGATTACTTCACCTAGAGTCTTACAAATGGACATCCTGGAATGACTTATCCCAGCGTACCCTTACAATGCGTGAACAGAAAGGGCTCTTGCTGTTGTCTTAATGTTGATATATGACGGCAGGTATCTGATTATAAACGAAAAAAAAAAGAAAAAGAAAGCTCGAATAGCGCAGCACCGTCGTAGCGTTCTGGAAGAATACAAGTCAAGGCAATCGGCACGAGTCTCGCATTACGGAAATAGCTTTGATCTTGCTTGTTACAGCTGCAACACGAGGAATCCTAACCGAAGGAAACACCATAGCGCAGTGCGTACTTTCGAAATGGCTCCGCCAAAAGAAATACGGGCGCGAAGTGGATTGCCTAATCTCACGCGATAGTGCGTGTCAGCTCAGACCTACGCTAGAGGCTTGCGACGACTGTCAGCATTCTCGGCTCCGCGCAACGTTATGTCTTGAGGTTGAAAAAGAGACTGTCGTTCCAAAATTCTCGTGCTTGTCAAATTAGTCGTGGACAGCAGGTTGGTGCTGTTAGTGGATGTAGTGCTTACGAAACAAATGCTCAGGGCACGTCTGAGGCATCACATTCTATGTTGCCATATACGTAACGACGACCACGTCAGAGCCTCGTTGTGATGAAGGAGGAGGGGAAGGAAATGCAGGGAGGTCAACCAGACGCGCGTCCGGTTTGGTACCCTACACTGGGGGAGAAGGGATTAAAAGAAAGAAAGAAGAGGGAAGAACGTAGTGTCGAGGTACATGTGCGCCTGTCCATTGCACGCCTAGAGGCGGTCGCTTAGCCCGGTCGATTTTAAAAACAGTATCAATGCCCGCATCGCTCTGCTGGCCTGCGACGGGTAGGTTCACGATCCAAGGACCTTCTCTTTCGAAAACGGTTTGTCGTCTAGCTTGTTCAGCGCAGTGCGAAGAACGTTGCATTCGCTCAAAAAGCGATCACAAAAACAAAGTATATGTTCCATCTTTTCGTCACTGTTGCACGAGTCACATTTTGGAGGTGTTTGGCATTTCTATGTGAAAAGAGTAAGCTTCCGTGAGAGTCGCTTCTAACTACAGGCGGCACAGTACAGTTGCGTCACGGCGGGAGAGGTAAGATGGAATTTGCAGCTTCCTGGATGGGCCTTGTTGATGTAGGCGATGGTTCCAGATACTGGGGTCGCTCATCCAAGTTTGCGACAGTGTGTCAGCAAACGAGTGAAGGCCGCTTGCAGTGCCTGTTCTCAGCAAGGGTATAGGGGCTGTCTGGGCGTCCTCGCGTGCCGCCCGGGCGGCATCCTCCGCGAGGTCGCTACTGACAATGCCACAATGTCCCGGCGGCCATTAGAATACAACGTCATATCCCTTAGACAAAGCTGGGTGAAGGATTTGTCTCGTTTCGTTCACTAACTGTATACGCACACCCTTCGTCGTAACGCTCAGGCTCTGGAGGGATGGATGCCTTAGAGTCGCAAAGGACGAAGAACTATTGAGGTTGGGCTGGGCGAATCGTTGCGTACTCCTTATATGCGAACTCTTTGCCAGCTTTTAAATGCGAGACAGTTATTTGTCTTATTACTTCAAAAACATTGCCGTCTCTTACTTGATCAGGCTTTGATTACAGCGGCTCACTCACCTACAGTGGCCGCCTCGGAAACGTGCTTATAGACACCGTACGCTCTCAGAGGCAAAACCCGCACAAATTGCCACGTTTCAGTGGCAAGAACGCCTTGCATGGACGCGAGGGCGGCAGTGTGACCTACAGTGCAGCAATCTTTGCCGACGCTTTCTCGTTTTATGTGTTGTTTATTATGTTCTCCATATCAAGGAGTTGGGGAGCAGCCATATTGGTTTTCTCTTTTTATTTTGCCAAGTAGCTGACGAAGGACGTACAGACATAGCATGGAAACAACAAATTTATAAGTTCTAGCTCTTAAATGCTTCATCAATAAAAGCAACAATGCTTACTAAATTTAGCAACATCTCACAGCAGTTTTCTACATGGCGACGAACTTTTAGGTTAATACGTAGTGTAAAACGCGCACATAGAGCGAAATGCCGCGGCAGTGTTTTGACTAGGAAAAAAAATGTGTTATCCCATGTGCCCTTTCTCTCTTGCGTCGGCGTACGCGTTTATTGCGATTTTCCTTTGCGCTGCGCAAAAGTGTCCAGGGCTGCCACGCCTTTCGAATTGCTTCGGCTAACGACCGCCGTCGTTCTCATTCAAACGGCGAAAGCCTTTGCGTCGCTCATATTGAAAAAGGCTCGTAATATGAGCAGCGTAATGAGGGTGCGTGCGTGCGACAAAGATGTCGAAATTTATTTCCAGGCTGCAGTTACTTCACGCTCCAAGACGACAGTCGTGGCCATTCAGCCTCATTGCCGAAGAAGCGGTTGAAAGACCACCTTGATTGTCCTCCCACAAATTTAGCTCGGCAAGGGACATACTATGGCGTTAGAAATGCTGTAGTTTGTATTCTAGAAGGCTCGTGTGTTGTTCTTTTTTTCTTCTAGTGCTCGGCGCCTTTCCGCGGCTTGTTCTCGCACAAATAAATAATCCTGCGCTTTTCTTTTCCGTCTCCTGCTGTTGCGATCAAGTTATACATGTACCAGCCGTGATCACAAGCTCTTAGCGTTAACGCGAAAAAGGAGAATCTTTTAAGCGATCCTAGAAGCAGATCCTACAAGAGCGGCTGTAAAATTAAACGGTGTATTCGTTTCCTTAAAACGAAAGGACCAAGGCTTCGCGAAATGTTCAATTAAACCCTTCATGCATTTTTATTGTACGTCATTCGGAGCGCTAATCTTCCTCGAATGACTTTTTTTTCCTCGATGGTCGAAGCTAGACAGCAGTCGGTGATCCTTTTTACGTACAGTCATCGACAAAATTCTGCGAAAGCGGAAGTGTCTTGAGACCCTTTCTTCCGACAAAGCGCGAATATAAAATATGTCCAAGGAATCGGAAAGTTATTTGCTTATCGCACTGAAATGGGTACACTAGCTGAGAAGATGGGCAATCGTTTCTTTGCAGCTGCAGTTATTAAATGCGAAGCATTTCTTAGCGAACCTCAGGCACTTTGGCCGTTTCTATCTACGTTTCTATCTACGTATCTATCTATCTATCTATCTATCTATCTAGCCGCCTACGTCTGGGCGCTCTCCTGGTCGTCTCCATAGGTTGTAATATACCAAAATTGGCATAGCAGAGGATGAATGTATGAACAACACGATTCACTGGTCATGACATGAATAACGCAAAATACCTGTCGCGTACATCACGAAACCCTTTCTCTCCTTCACGTGTGGCACATACCCGAATACCAGAGTTCATGTTATGCGGGTATGTGCCACAGGTGATAGTCTCAACCAACAGAGTAACCGTGAACATGCACATTTACACACGAGGAAAGTGATAACCAACTTTAACCAGTGTTCTTTAACGTGCAATGACATGGCACAGCACACGGGCCTTTATCATTTCGCCTCCATCGAAATGCAACTGCCGCGGCCGGGATCGAACCCGCGACCTTCGGCTCATCAACCGAGCACCGTAACCGCTACACCACCACGGCGGACGCAATGAAATTGAAAGAGCTGAAGACAAAACAGCCCTGGAAGACGCTCGACTACCATCCACTCGGTCACGTGGTCCGCAACGTGGATCACGTGGTTTACGCAAAAATCGGGATCAGTGCTCCCTACAATAATTCTGCCGAGGGGACCATGCCGAGGGAACATTGATTTATCAAAACCCAACAACGCCTGCTTCTTACACTGTATGAAAGACGGCTTAGATGTGAACAGGGCATCACAAGACCTCCTTGCCAGGTCCAGGACAGGAGGCATCATAGATCATTTCTTCGTAAGAAGCATCCACGATTTCCACCAGCTGTATTATTTCCGATTTCCACCACTGCACTTAGGCCCCTCGCAGCCGCGATCACGATGGATTCTGTAACAAGTCCTGTCCAGCTGTTGGTGCTCACTGGTCACGGTGATGATGACTGTTGTGTCGTGCGACCCCTGGTGCCATGCTGAGACACCAGTGCTGTTGTGCTTTCTATTCATGCTACTGGGGGGAGCTGGGTCTCTGCCGTGCCTCTGTGCTACCACCAATCCGGCGTGGTCATGCCGGTCATGTGACCCGTGCCTCGCTGACCAATAACCTTTCTTCTCGCTCCTTAAAACCGCCTGCAATAAACGCGGGAGAGCAGTCTCCCGTCAGTCTCGCCGAAGCTTGGTCTCTGCGTCGTCACTCCGCGCGCCCTCCCGTCGTTCGGCCTCTCCGTCGGCCCGCCGCGGGTTACGCCGCGCTCCTGCCCTACACAACAATGACCTTGTTCATGAACTGTCAAAAACCCTTCCGCAGTTCGTGAAACGTGCGTGCGTTGTCCGTCATAAGGGACATGTATAAGCATAACAAATGAAACGCAACTAACAACTGTGACTGTGAGTGTAACGTACGTGCAGGGCGCCTGTGCGTGCCACTCGGCTGTGTGTATATTTAGAAAAATTTTTCTGAAGAAAGCTTAGTTGCGCGTAGCGCCTGTCCTGTGCATCTGTGTTCCTTGTTTGTCCTGTTCGAATCCGTGCTCTGTGCTATCCAGTATTGAAGAATATAAGCACTACATATCAGCTTCCCATGTTGCTGTTGGCATCGTTGCGCAACTGTAAACAATTGGTTAATAACACATGTGCGACTCTTCAACATATATGTGTGTGTGTGTGTGTGTGTGTGTGTGTGTGTGTGTGTGTGTGTGTGTGTGTGGTGTGTGTGTGTGTATAGCATTTGCACATTTCTCTAGCGTCATTCCGTCACGTTTTGCTAATGTGAAAAATTACGCCACAGTCACTTTCCGCGCATGCTTCGCATAACATCGATTCCCACGGCACGTGGGATCTGCCGAATTTTTTCATGTAAGGCTGTTGGCCATTCCAATCCGAAATGAGTAGGCATTCGCGAAGGCCACGCCAAGCCAAGCCACAGGCGGCCCAGAACCGTCTCCTCAGCTCGAGATATTCCTGACGGAAGACGGAGCTGTAGACTGGCATCCAAGGTGCGCAGACAAGAGTTCGTGAATTCCGTTCACGTGCCAGTGAACGAAGCCTTGCAGCTACGTCGGTTCTGATGAACGGTGTAACTGTAGAGTGGACACCATCATGCACAGACCAGGCGGCATCATCTGCACGGTCGTTACTGTACATACCGCAAGGCCCGGTATGTAATATAACCACTTTACAAGGCGGCTCTCGAATGTGAAGAATATAGGTCATCAGTTTTCAGAAAGTCTATATATACAGCAGCCCTCGTAGATGTTGTTGATACTGTCTGGCCACCAACTTCGGAGAAAACAACTTTCTGATAATGTTTCCCTTTCACTTCAGCTGATGTGTTTATCTTATAAAAGCAGGACGAGAATTCAAGAAATAGTTTCAACTGATCACTTCTTTTTTCAATAAAGTATAGTTGCAGACTCACGGAAACTCGTCTGATATATTGTGCTATGAACGCGGTGGTCGTGGTGGTCTCCTGCATCACAAAAAAACAAAACAAGGTGAGGCGGACTTACTACATCTAGCCAAGGGTATAAAAAAAAAACAGCATACTAAGCATAAACCTTCTCGAATGATGTAATCTCGCTTTTCAACATGCAACTATAATTTCTTTATTATTCTATGTACTAAAACAACTTTTGTTGAGTGTGGCTAAAAGTAAAAGACATGAATCTCGAGTTCAGGAGCGCTCTGCGTTCTAAGTTAAGCGTACCGCCGTTATGACCCAACGGCGATCGAATCTAATTTTCGTCACCTCTGTGCGGTCTGCGCTGAAACATTTCTGTTGCTGCTGCCGTTTGTACAAGAGAGACGGCACGAGCGAGGCGGCTTTTGCTTTTATTCGGTGGCACTTCATCGTATCCCAGCCTGAACTTTCGCAATGACCGAAGCCTAAAGATTGGATTCACGGTTGGGCAAAAGAAAACCTTTACGAGCTAATGAAGAGAAATGTTCAATCTCCTGAAACACGGCACTGATTGCGTGTCTAAAGAATAGGTTTTAAGCGAAATAACACAAAAAACTTAATTACTGGGGAAACATGTGTATTTTGCTTTTAAAATGAAGTTTTTTTTTTCATCTCGCCAGCAATTATTTCACATCCGTCGGAACGTCGGTCGGTATCTCACAGGCAGGGTTGCCAGGTCGAAACCGCAGAAAAATAGCCAGCAAATTGGAAAAACTAGCCAGAAAGCAGCCAGCTCGAGCCAAGTACAGCGAAAGTAGCCAAAAGTAGCCGCGTGTGTTTCGAAAATCGTTGACGTTTTTAGTGACATGAATAAATGCAAAAGCCTTTCGGCGGAAATGCAAAGAAGTAGAGCACAAATCATTCAAAATCAGAATTGCTGAGGTTGAAGTATAAATTGTTGACTTCAAGAATCATTTCGTGGACTATGATGAAGTTTCTTGTACTGTTGCAGAAATGACACTCTCTTCACGCGTCTTCCATGACTTTTGTTAAAAGGACCAGACAACGACAATAAAAATCAAGTATACAGCATGAGGCTTAGAATAACAGAGAGCTGAGCTAGTTGGTAAGTATTCATTCTAAAAAGACAGGGCGTGCAAACACGGACACAAGAAAGAAGTCAGGACACCACAAACGCCGACTAACAACTGAAGAGACGCACAACGGCGGAAAAGAAAGAAGGCACGAAGATTTATCTGCGCATGCCCATGCAACAGGCGAACCTATCAATCCGGCACGCGTGGCGGTCTACGTGGAAGATAACTGTTAAGGCATTTGATTTCATCCTTATGCAAGTTAATCGATTGTTGGCTCACGCATGCGCTACCACTATTCTCGATATGCCATGCTTCAATCATCAGGCGCGTTTCTTCATTTCTATGCCGGTACAACACTGCGCATTCATTGAATTTAGGCGTGCACTTACAATCTCGACAATGTAAGGACGTAGGACAGACGGGCCGATGCATTAACCAGAGATTGTTGGAACATAAGAGATCACTGACAGGAGGCTCATCCTAATCTATCTTTACATGGTCGAGATTGTAAGTGCACGCCTAAATTCGATGAATGCGCAGTGTTGTACCGGCATAGAAATGAAGAAACGCGCCTGATGATTGAAGCATGGCATATCGAGAATAGTGGTAGCGCATGCGTGAGCCAACCATCGATTAACTTGCATAAAGATGAAATCAAATGCCTTAACAGTTATCTTCCACGTAGACCGCCAAGCGTGCCGGATTGATAGGTTCGCCTGTTGCATGGGCATGCGCATATAAGTTTTCGTGCCTTCTTTCTTTTCCGCCGTTGTGCGTCTCTTCAGTTGATAGTCGGCGTTTGTGGTGTCCTGACTTCTTTCTTGTGTCCGTGTTTGCACGCCCTGTCTTTTTAGAAAGAATACGGCATGAGTGTGCTCAAAATTGCAGCTGCTGGGATTGAAGCAAAAGCCGTAGTCACTTTCGCAATAATTTGTAAGTCCGAACAGTTAATATTCCACAGGTACCGAATATTAAGAAACGAGATGCAGTTCATCAGATTTCCTGCTTCTAATGTCGATGAGTGCAGAATGCACTATAGATGCGGAATGCTTTCGATTGTCATGTTCCCCTTGAATTGTAGGGTTTATACTCGGGTTCAACAATAGAGGGCCGGCAAAATTAAGCACCATGAAGTTTTCCCAGAGCCCCATCCACGTAGCCAATGGGATTTTCTTTTGCTTTTGTGCTCGAGGCCTGCTTCACTGGCAAGTTATAAACGCGTAGTTTTTTCCCCCATTTATTTCATGACACTACCATTGACCATTACCCCTGCATAGGCAACTGAGCCATTCATTGGCTTAAAGTTCAATGTCTGTGTGATACAAACGCTCAACTCAATTTTGGCGACGCTTTCGTCGCCATGATTTCGCTCCACATACTCGAACTCCAGCGGCTGCGACGTCACCAGATATTGATAATTTGGCTCAAATCGAGGGGGAAATAAAGTAGTCAAAAAGTAGCCATGATGTTTTTTTTTTTTCGCCGCCACCAGCCTCGAAAAGTAGCCAAATTGGCGCAAAGTAGCCAAACCTGGAAACCCTTTTCACAGGATGTGTTTCTTAGCAGCATATGTTTGCCTTTGTAAATGTTTAGTCTTGGCCGAAACATAGTGTGAGTGAGCTCACCTGTGTTCTATGTACTAAAAAAAAGCACAGCATATCCACGAAATGAATGATGATGAAGGAGCTTGGATCCAGATTTTAAATCCGGTAAACCGTGAAGCCTCTGAACCTACATCTGCTCAATTATCATATAAAGAAGTGACATGAGAGTTGTTGTGGTGTGATTGTACATACACAATGTTTATATTCTACATATCGATGCACTATATACAGAAATTTATATATTGGTACATTTCGTTCAAGAGCTTATTTAGGGATCACATAAACTCGTGGGAACGTTTTCCTTTCAGTATAACCGCTTCTTCTGCTTCGCGAGCTCTCAGCTTGGGATCCGCTTGTCGACGAGCCCGTTTATCTTCGGCATCGCAGCGCCGACAGCAAGCGCAAGCCACTATCAGCATCGAGGCGCGAGCACCGAGGCAGCGAGGGCTCGCGATGCCGGTGTTGATGACGAGCAGCGGTAGCCAAGTTCACTGAGTGATGTCCGGCGAAAGATAAAGGAAGCGCGCCAAGAGCAAGCGCTATCTAAGGCGCGACTCTCTAGCGGTCTCCTATCAAACTAGAGAATATTGTATGGTTTCTTTTTTTTTTGTGTTGTTTTTCCAAGTGCACGATTGAAGGGCGCGTGCTCCGCCGAGAGCACGGCACGCGCCCTTGATTCAATGGGGGGCATAGCGCCTCTAGCGGGAGCAATGAGAACTAGCGTACACGGCAGGAGGGACAAGAGACAACCCTCCAGCAAAAAGAGCAAGCTCCTAAAAAACAGGCAGCCAAACATGGCGCCCTCGCCAACGCGTCCCAACTCTCAGCTGTCCTCACCCTGACATGGTGAGTTGAGCATAAGGGTGGATGAAGGTGAGAATGCCCCTTTGAGGGTGAGGTGAGCAAGGAGGAGAGACGGACTCTAGCTCAGGGAAAAAGAGGATGACAGTGATAATGCGATTATTAGTAAGGACTGTGCTATTCTGTATTGCTGAACTGCAGTAAAGCGACTTGGGAAGTACGTTTGATGTGTTTAATGGCGGGAGTTTTCTTTCTTTCTTTTTTGTTTTTTTAAGGGCCACCCCAGTGGCTTAGCGCTTACGGTGCTCGGCTGCTGACGCGAAAGACGCGGGTTCGATGCCGGCTGCGCCGGTTGCATTTTGATGTAGGTGCAATAACGTTTTAAGCGCACGTAAAACGAGGACAGAAGAACTAAGTATTTGACTTGAGTTGTCCTGTCAAATTCTTAGTTCTTCTGTCCTCGTTTTATGTGCGCTTAAAAAGCTTTTGCTTTAAACATGAATGTTCACCAACAACCCATCTCGCCGTCTTGTTGTAGGTGCAATACTAAAAGCCAGCGTACGTGCAATGACAGGGCACTTTAAAGAACCCCAGGTGGCCAAAACAATCCAGAGCCCTCCTCTGTGGCTTCTTTCGTAGTGTCAGTCACTTTAGGAAGGTAAACCCCATAAGCCAACCAAGCTTCGAGCCTTGCTTGGAGGTATAGCCTCTGGTGCTCAAGTACTCGTTGAAACACACTTGAGAATGTTCCAGCCTGATCTCAGCAGATGACACGCTCTGAATTGCAGCATCTTTTGCGGCGTCTTCTTGTCCCCCAACAGTAATCGTCATCTATATTGGGTGTCATTGCATTATACGTACATAACGTCGCAAGGTATCGACGTGACATAGCATCCTTGATATAAAAGTGACAAGAGCCGAGTTTTCAAGAACAAACGCGAAACCAAACCGGGTAACAATTATTGTTTGGGGACCAAAAAATAATAATTTGTGGCGTTTTACATGCCAGGACCACCATATGATTATGAGGGACGCCGTAGTAAAGGGCTCCGGAAATTTCGACCATCTGGTGTTCTTTAACGTGCACTGACATCGCACTATACAGGCCTCCAGGAAGGCCGCGATCGCCGCGGCCGTTATCGACCCGGCTACCTTCAGGTCAGCAGCCTAGGAGACAAACAAAAAAGAAAGAAAAAGAAAGAGACTACCATAAGTGTGCAACTGTTTTTAGAGCGTATACCTCTGGAAGATCTTGGCGATTGGGGCAAGGTAACAGTACCGGAAGTGGGAAGAGCGACGGCGACGCTTTGGCACCACCCAGACATTTTCCTCACCTTCTCCTCTGACGATACAATAGTTCCACACGCCCCTTATTTCGAAATAAAAAAAAAAAGATCCGTAATTCAAACTTCCTTGCTCTGATGATTAAGCTGTGTATGTTATGACTGAAGAATAAGTGGGGTAAAAGAGGCGAACAAACAAATTATGCTTCTTTAGAAGCGTACATTCAACAAATATTTTATCCAGTCGAGTGTTTAGTCCCTGAATGAGATAATCTAATTTTGTGAGCTGACGTTTTTTCTCAGTCGGCCCACCAGTTCGTCAATATAGTGGCTACTTACACGATCTGCTTACCGATGCGTGCGTTAGTTGCTGTGCGATTGTGCCCGCTTGGGCGTGCAGCAACTGGAGCCGCAGGCTGCAAGCGATTATGAGTTCACGGCGATAATCTGCGAGCTATTTTTACTCAAGTTTTGAAAACTTTCGAACCCGCTCGCTATTCTAAGCAGACTCCCAGGCGAGTGAAATACGCTTTAACGAGCAAACCCACTCCGAAAGCCACGGTGCTGCGGAATTTCGAACCATTCATATATATTTAAATTCTATATATCTGAACTCTTGATGTGTGAGTGTCACGCATCAAGCAGCTTCTTTTCTGTTTAATTTTCTATCGTAACTTTTACGGTAAGCACTGCTGCATAAAATAAGTTAGCATGACATTATCGACGCTCGACAGCACAATCGCCTCGCGGGCAATTAACGTGCTTGAAAGCACCATGTTTTCAGGAGCATTTCCTCGCTGAATTTAATCCCCGTCATACCACTGATAATCGCAGTAAATCTCAGCATCGGTTTAGTACGCAAGCTTTGTTCTTCAGCGCGCATATTTACGAAACAGGTCAGTTTGAGGGCGTCACTATAGTGGCAAAGTTCTATAGAACTTCGTTTACTGATGAATGCATATGCATATTTACGTGATCGCTATAGAGGGAGCTGCCTATTTTAACTAGGCTGTTCACACTAGCGCTAGCAGAAATATCTGGCTGTACCTTGTTTTCCAATGTGAATAAGACGTCAAGAAGGGTGCCCTCTGCTATAGTAACATAAACAGAAAAAGCGGCATGTGCGATGGTCTTTTTGCGTGCATTAGAAAAGGCTTAAGCTTCACCTTCCGTCATTGTCCCCATAAAAATATGGTCATGACACGCACTTTATAAACAGCCCATAATATCACGATACCCTGATTCCTGCAGTTACCGTACATTTTCGGCTGCGTCATCGCGCAAAGCAGGACAGTTGTTTCTCCAGGAGTAAAGTTGACACATCTCTTGGTGCTGTCAAATACGACCTCTGTTTCTGAGCTCTTCTCATACCATCGTACTTTAGAACTTCTGCGGCTCGGATAGGCCGGGCTTGCCAACACCGAAGTATGCAAAGGTCAACTGTCGCTCGGTGATCCTGCCTCGTCAAAAATCGACCCCATAATGACGCATTTTATGTATTGCTGTATGCAAGCACAAACTACGGTTGGCATTAATTGATGCTCACTGCCATAGGCGTACGTATCGTTGTCCTCCCCCACCCCAAGTGTAGGGTAGCCAACCGAGCCAAAGCTTGGTTAACCTCCCTGCATTTCCTCTTCGTTTCTCTCTCTCTCCTCTCCATTAGGGGGGGGGGCATTAGGGGGGGGGGGGGCATTAGGAGGACGCTCTCCTCCCCCAAGTTGGTCAAGTCCAAAAGGAAAGGAGCTTCTCAATGGGTGCAAAGAGATAGTGGAAGCGATAGCGTTCTTCTCACAGCGGCCTGCCTTTGATTCCCGGCTTTCCGGGGGCGAAGGCGAGAAGTACACAGTTCTTCGAATGCTACATAAAGGGGTACTCAGCCACCATTGCCGCCAAAATTTGCATGACCATAAACCTGCCCTTCAGATACAGGTCTGACAAAGTGCTGGTATAGGGCAGACTTGACACCCCCCCCCCCCCCCCTGAATGCAGGACTATGCTTACTCGCATTTCCCCGCACTGATTTGCAGCGCCAACGCACAATCCGCACGTCGTACAAGCCAGACCACTAGGGCAGTAGACTTGCAGCGCGAGAACACAGCACAAGAAAGAAGACGACACACTACGCGACGCACGACGACACACAACCGACTCAACGCAGTATGTCGTCGTCTTTCTTGTCCGTGCGGATTGTACTTTGGCGCTGCAAAGCGTGGATTGTCATCAACTTCCGGCAAACCCGAGCCTCCACCCTTGTCCACTACAGCAGTTGCGTTAGTGACGCCATTTTGCGACGAAGTGCTTAACCACAACCAACCCTGAGCTATATATAGGCACTATCAGCAATATATTCTGCCTTAGTGGGGCTGTAACGCTAACGTTGATAGCAACATAATAGTTAAGGTCAAGTTGTGTTCTTAATACTTCTACGAGAACACTCACCGGGCACAAAAAAGTATAAACAATTTCTACATACATTTGGACGAAGCGTCGGTAGATGCCGCTTCCAGCGTTGCAACTGTTGAAGAGGACGTTGAAACAGCGTATTCCGTAAAAGAGATGCATACGACTACAGGTCAACTAAAATTTTCTAACAATATTGAAATTGACAATCGTCACCGCTTTGTCCAGGACTTGTCACCGAACCTCGGGAGAGGGAAACACTTTTTTCTATAACGGACACGCGAGATTGAAGGAAGATTTTCAATAGCTAATGCTAATATAACTGCCTGAAATGTGAATAAAAGTCATTACAAATTAAAGGAAACGAATCACTTGCGCGATAAAGAATACGCATACATTAAGGCATGGACGGAACCTTCGAAACACGTTTTTACCAGCAGTAACTGCATATGACAGCAAAGCCACTCGTGCTCACCAAGCGTAAGCTCAGCACGCTTCCTCTATAGGACGACTCAGCTGAATTAGGAACGACACTTCAGTAAAGCTAGAGATCGCTTGGCGACGATAGCTAAGCTTGAGTCACACTTCAACGGCTATTGGAACCGCTGGAGAGAGACGGGGATTTCATTTCCTCCGTGCAACTTCAAGCTCACACTCTAAAGAAATTAACGGCACGGCATACCTCATTCGTTATTTGCCAAACATTCATTTCCAGTTTCTTTTGCTTTTTTTCCCTGGTTTCCTTTGTTTTGCTTGTGTTGATGTCCATTAGCCACTCGCCCTTCAAAACGTTTTTACGCGAGTGTGACAGCCAGAATCCTACTTTCCGTTTTTGTACGTCTTCGGCGAAACTTTAATTTGCCAGAGCAAGCTGCTTGTGACAACTCGCGCAGTCGTTTTTATTCGAAGGTACCGATACGCAGGCAAGAGCTCGAAATTAAGGAAAATATATTTGTCTGAATATCGTCGATGTGGCTCGGAGCCGTGCTGAGCTCTTTCGGAACATCAGTGGCAGAATCGTAGGAGGAACGACACAGCTGCATGCGAAACGTGGAAATTGCCTGGGAAGTCTTTCTGAATGCGAATAATGAGACCCTCAGGAAGCCGTGTACGCTCCAAACGAGCGTGGCAAACTTGTATTTATTATACGCATTTAATCTTTGATATTCATACTCCTAATCAGAATTTTACGTAACGTATTACAAGAAATAGCTTACTTGTAATCAATTATATTTTACTGTAATTTTGCAACGTTTCAATTAGTTCTTTTATGGAGTAATGATCCTCGTAATGCAAATATTTTTTCCTGCAATCGATTACAAAATTGCATACCTTGAATTTTCG
Source organism: Rhipicephalus sanguineus (assembly GCF_013339695.2). Classification (NCBI taxonomy): domain Eukaryota; kingdom Metazoa; phylum Arthropoda; class Arachnida; order Ixodida; family Ixodidae; genus Rhipicephalus; species Rhipicephalus sanguineus. The sequence goes on along the minus strand of NC_051177.1, from coordinate 73,446,164 downwards.
CGTCATATTTCAAGCTGCAAGTTCAAATTTGACACGGCAGTGTGCACCACTAAACTAAACTCTGACGAAAGTTTGAGATACGTACGTGCAGGTACCGATTTTTCCGACTCAATTTCGCGGCTGCCTCGCAATCTATGCCATGCTATATATGTAATATGCGTGCTATCGTAATAAAAAAGTGACGTGGAAAGTAATCAATCATTCTAGAGTAATTTTCCGATTATTTCCTTGAGGTTCTAATTCTTATTGCAATCGGTTACCTTTTACAGTGAAGCAGATGTAATTGTAATCAGTCTTTTTTAGATAACGAGTACAAGTCCGCTCCTAATAGGTTCTCCGATCCGGAGAAACGCTGTACGGTGTTTGCAACACAGTGACATCGCTGAGAATTGGGGGAAGGAGGGGAAGGGGGGGGCGATGCATTGCATTGGCGAAAAATGTTGACTATCATAAAAGGTTATAAGAAAAGAATAAAGCTAAGTGGTGAAGAGAAATCGCAGAGAACAAGGCGAATCGACCGGATGGTCTTTTTGCTATCTTTGTCATTCAGGTGAGAGGCCTTACCACGGGAAGCACAGCCGTCGCATGGCGCCAAGCGGCGCCGCATTCTTTCTGACACGAGGCGGCTTGTCGCCCGCTGCCACGAGCTCAGAGGTGCACAAACGACCGGTGTGCTTTAACAGCAGAGGCGCCCTCACTCAACCATAAAGAGCCTGAGGCCCAAAGCACTATACACCCGATGGTTATTCAAAACAACAAAGGCAAAAAAAAAGGAGAGAAATCTGACGGGAGAAACAATAGCGAAGGACATTCTCTTTTATTTTTCTTATTTTTTCACCCGGAAACATCGCCCCCTAAGGCACAAGTCAGCCTAATGGAAGTCACCGCTCTTCAGAAGCGTGAATTGTTAAAAAGGAAACGAAAGCAAAATGCACGTATGAAAGGTTATGTGACAAAAGCATGTCGCCGACACGAATACCCCTAGAAAAACACGCGTGTCGTTAAATTCAAATCTGAATAAAGAAGAAGAAAGCTACAATGGCCACACCACACGATTTGCTCGAGCATGCAGCATCCCAGGCGTGGCGCCAAACGCCTGGGCGTTTTCGCTGAAGCGGGAGAACAAGTACACTGTTCACAGAAACAAACGCCTAAGTCGGCATCGTCAGCACGTGCCTACGAGAGATGTTGGCATTGTACTCTTTTTTTTTTTTTTACCTAGTGACAGCTTCATCCCATGGCTGCTACGAATAAGGATGGATCCAAAGTTTTTTTTTTCTTGGGACATTTTTGGTTTCAGGAGAAAACAAGACTGTAGATGTGCGTAAGACGAAGCGTTTTTTGACGTGTCAGATGTCTTTGCTGAAGTTTGTTATGGTAGGATAATCGTCACGATATTGGGTTTCATTGTCACCAGCTGCCTATGACCTGCAGTCACCTGTCAACACTCGCTGCTACCGATATTAACACTTGTCGAATCAATGGAACAGAAACAACGCTGTGAGCATTGGAAATGCTGTCAAGCAGGTCAGTGAATTAAGAAAAGTCTAGTAAACAAAAAAAGCTGTCTACACTGTGTACATGTCAAAATACAAATACAACGCAATCAGCTTAAGATACGGTCGATACAGTTGTTTGAATTTTCAAAAGACGTTAGTTATTTTGTATTTCTGTACGCTTGACTTATATTGACTTCAAATTTCAAATCTACTCCACCTATTTCCCGTCAAGTAAGCTATAATATATTCTTTTACTGGGCATGCATTCATGCATACATCCCAAGTTTCTTTTCCTTTTCTTTATGTTCGTTGTTTAGCCAAACTCGTTCATATATACTGTAATGAGAACCTTTTTTTATATATAATGGCACTTGCAAATGCAGCTCACGCACCAAAATTGAAAGTGCTCGTGGCATCGAGAAAAAGGTTGAGGAATGCGGGAAAATGGGGTCGCGCTTCCTCATTTTACAGTTTTCGCATATGTCAGCGGTTTAGCATAAACTTGGAAGCGCTGGCCTATTTAAAAGCGCGATTCTGAAATGAAGTAGTGCCGGGGAATTTCGTGTTTGGACTTTAGGACTTGTGGCTCGTGTGGCTCGTTCCCTCTCTCTCTCTTTCTCTCTATGCGGTCTGTTAACTTCGAACTCACTCTCGCATATCCTTACCATACGCAATCTTCCAGGCACTCCATCCACTTGCTTTTGTGCGGTAGCGCGTTACCACGCACCCGTGGCCGGGATAAAAGTCGTAAAGCGGAATCATGGTACTCGGAAAGCGAGGGCAATAAAAGACAGCATCCGAGACGGCAATCTGTTCCGGTTCGAGACGCCGTGGTTTGCGCTGGCGCTCTCTACTCTTTTAGACCACGACGTAAACGTCAGGGACTCTGGTCCGTGGTACCCGGGTCCGAAAATGCTTTGTGTGCCGCATAAGCAGGAAGCGGCCAGCAGTTAAAGGGCGATAGTATATTCAAATTTGCCCCAGAAGCATGGCGCAGTTCCGGTTCCCCGAACAAGGAACCGTCAATCGCACTGATTAGTTTGGTCAGCGAGAAATAAATATCAAAAGAAGTGCGCTAAATAGTATACAAAAGAAAAGCGAGTTTAAAATCTTTTCTGTTTATGAAGCGAGAAACGTGGTCTATTTCACTGCGAATCGTCGACTGCGCTTAACTTAGAATTGGCGCGAACTCCCAAAGTCTTTGTTATGTCTAGCCATTTTCCCCTGTTGTAAAAGCTTTTAAGGGTTGGTGACAAGAACGCGTATTCTGCACATCTTCGCGGCGAACCGGGAATCGCCATGGCACTGGCAAGAGCAGCGTTCTTCATTGCGCTGCACATTATGTGATTCGCCGCGATATCAGCCGTTGTTCATAAACACCTCGGCAAACATCGTTTCCGCGATGCACGCATATGTATATCCTTCGGCGGCGATATCTTAGTTCATACGAGGCAGGACGTGCTGTAGGCGTACAGAGACAGACTGACCTTGAAATTTATTCCACATTTTTCCACTTTAAGTAAGTCCCACTTGAATATTTTTTTCCCTCTGTAGTGATCCTCTATTTTGCATGCACAGTCAACAAGTTACGCAAAACGGTGTTAAGAAATATGCAAATGCGGACCCTTTTCAAAACTCTGGAATCACTATACATGCTGAGTATTCCTTGATTTTATTGATACTGAGAAAAATGTAAGGTAACGTATATTGGCGTCACCTTACGGCCGTGAAAGGAGCATATATAGCACATATATAATACATCTGATGGCATGCGACTCCGCATCCGTACGAGGACAAAGGCGGTGTCCTTTAACGCGTCGTTTGCGTCTTGCGCATACATGCTATGAAAGACGCCGTATAGTGGATATCTCCAGATAATTTCGACCAACCAGGGCTCTTTAACGTGCACTGGGTCTTCAGTATTTCGTGCTTCCGGCAGGAACTGCGTACTGTGATCTGCCGGGCATGGTCGCGCGCGCCCTATCTTGACAGAGATCTGCAGACGCCTCACACCTTCTTACGGGCTCTGTTCTCACGGTGCAGTTCGCTTTGAAGCGATAGACAGCGCGAAGGTCGCTTCGCTCGCTTCAGCGTCCGCGTTTCCTTACGCCGACGTTTTATTGAGTTACGCCAAGCCGGATACTTCGTATAATATTCCAACTTGTTGCTATCGCATTCACTACATCGTCCTTACAGCGTAACTGTGACTTTTTTTTAAAGTACTTCGTAATGAGCAATGGGTTTAATTAGTATAAGCAGCATGTATCAATCAATCAATCAATCAATCAATCAATCAATCAATCAATCAATCAATCAATCAATCAATCAATCAATCAATCAATCAATCAATCAATCAATCAATCAATCAAGAATAGCGCTTGGGAATATGCAGAAATAAAATGAAATAGCAGGACGTGCATGCTCCTCGTATTTTTGTCCCTTAGCTAAATCAATCAATGATCAGTGAATATTGCCTCGCCGAGCTGTTGCTTGAGCATGAAGGATCTTAATTTTTTTGCAGTTCTAGTTTGTGATAAGTGTAACGATTACTTTGTTGAGGCAACTTACGTGTGGGTGATTCCAGATAATAAACGATACAAGCCAGACCGTGATCTAAGCGAAACGCATGCAATATCCGTGCGTTTGAGCAGAACACGCCCCTAAAAGCTGATGGAAACAGTGTCGCACGCCACGTTTCTTTTTCTTTTTTTTACGAGAACACAAAATAGGGAACAAGGGAAAACTACCGTAGCTGCGATGTCATTAATCGAACTTCACGTCGGGCTCGTTGTTGTTTCGTTACTCTGCGTCCCGTGAGGCTATACCCTAGCACCCTAAGCGTACATTACACTAAATTACGCGAATGACGTTTCATATTATTATAAAAGCGAGGACAAGGTCACCTTAAACGCGTCAACAGTTTCTTTTTCGACGATTGCGACGCGTCCTCGCGCGCGAGGCCTTGAACAACAAGAGTCATTTGCTCGGTTCTAACAAAGAAATCCATTTATCATCATTAAAAATGACGCTAAGGAAACAACGGTATCTAGGAGGGTAACGTACCGTGGACAATGAAGATATACGTTGCTGTCGGTACTCAACCGAAACCAGAAGATAAAACAAGTTAACGGTGGATTCGTTCTCGGTGTAATTTGCGAGCGCTGACCAGCTTGTTGCGGGACGGAAGTGATTAGCGACAGTTCTTAACTTACTTATTTGCTTAAATGAGATATTTCGAGGACTACGCAGTATGAAAGTATGTGTATGCACGAATTTACCAAAATGTCCAACTTCTCAACCTACGTTCCCGGCTTTCGTTCGACTGAACGAATTCCCGAGAGTAAGAGACTACACGACTAACATAAGCTCGCATAAATAACTGGGCAGCTTTTATTTTTGGACTGATGCAACAGTATTTAAAAAACAGTAAGAGGAATAGTTTCAATAACGCTGCACGTTATCACCACGCGAAGTTTCGCCTCGGCTAGCACACTCACCTGATTGCATTTCCTTTGCTATCAAAAGTAGTTTTTGTACGTAATTAAATTTCCTTTCTGTCTGCCCATCCCCAACTCTTCTTCCCCAGTAATAAATGATCTTGTTCCTACAATTAAGTTTCCGCTAGTTGGTTCCGTACTCAGTGGTACCCAAAACACAAATCCATGATCAAAGAAAAGACTAGAAATATGTAAAGAACACAACGCATGAAGTAGGAATGAGCACTGGGAAAGAGTCTCGAGAGGAGCAACAATATATTCACGTTCCGTAAGTATTCATCACGAAAGAGTATGGGCGTACCAACGCGGACGCAGAAGAGCGAGACAACACAAGCGTGTTTGTGTCGTCTAGTGCTTCGCGTGTGACCATCTTTCGTGATGAATACTTACCAACGAGCCCAACTTTCTGTAGCTGTAAGCTCAATAAGCGCAGCCGGTGAAAGGGGGGGGGGGGGGTGGAATTCAAACCCTTGCTCCGAAACTTTTCAGTTTGTATCAGTATCAAACTGAAATTTGTGCGCGTGTATATACAGGAATCCGTACAAACACAGACACGGGCATGCACATAGACGAAATATATAATTATGGCTACGCCTCTGGTACGCCCCATAGAAGTTGTTTAGATTATAATCAACCTTTGGCGTTCAAACGGTCCGATAAACGACCACTGCGCAGCGCCCGTGAGAGCTCGCTTTTGCCTGTCGCATCTCCTTTATGTGCAGGCCTTTTGCACAGTTCCTCCAGTGAATTTCCATACTTAACAACAGCTCTACCATCTACCATTCGTAATGAAGAGTAATGGGTGTGGAAACATAACTATGACATCTCTTTACGCAGCCTTCATCAGATAAACTTCTTGTAGGTATTTCCTTCATTCAGAAGCCTTGCTGTTCACTGTCTTTTATGCTTGTTTCTTAACCCTTTCAGTCACGGGGTGTACATTTGTACACATCAACTTCGGAGTCGCATCACGCACCGCGTGTTCTTCAAATGGCCTGAAACTTAGTGTGCACATTCGTGCAGGCTTCCTGAGTGGACAACTAGCGGTCATTTAAGTTCATTATGCTGCTTATAGCTGCAGATGATCACTCTGCTAGAGACACTACCATGTTCGACGATCGTTCGACGTGCGACGTTCCAGGACCGACGTCAAGAGTATTTTTTGTCATCGCTCGAAAAGCATACAGTGAAAAAACCAACTGTACATGAATTTTGGGCCTAATAGGTGATTCATTTTATGCAAGGATTAAAGCTGACTGATTGCAGAATAATGAAATATTTAATTACACGCTAATTAACATTAATTGCTGAAACTCACACAAAACAACATATTCCTTCATTTTATTTCTTGGAATGTAATACTGAGCGCCCTGAAATCATGCCATGCAAATTTGATGCATTTGCGGACAGTGCATCATAATTCGTGACTGAAAGGGTTAATTGCATACTCGTCTCTAGTATCATATTGCACTTGCCCAGTATTTCTGCATTTCGAAACATTAGTGTGGTGTAGAAATATAGTCCAGTAGATGAAGCGAATGGCGTGTCACGTAACATTTCATGAAGCAGCGTTGTACGGGTTACCATTAAATGTCAGTATTGTTGCTGTTTTTTTTTTCGTATTTTTAATTCCGTCTTTCGTAGTTTTGTAGACAGTAGCGATAACGACACACACGGAAAGGCATACTATTGACTGCAATTGGCAAGTTATTGCCACCTTTATTCAGCAATGGCGTACATTTTCTTCTTTTTGCTATCACTGTTTTGTAATCGATCTTATGTCTCTACTGCCCCATACCACTTTATGCAATATTTTCAACTGAGGGTCTTTAATTGTACTCCGAATGGATAAATAAATAAATTGGTGTTACCCGTTCCGCCTCCCCTTTTTTAAGGCTCAACACGCGCGTAGGGGCGTAGGATTTGTTATGTTTGCTTAATATCTTGGACAAATATAACACACTGTCACATGTGTGTAATATTCGGAAGACGACAAGTAATTGCCGCCTGGGCTCGCAATGCACTAACAATATCTCAAGTAAACTCGGGTAATCTTCGCACGGTTCAACATCGACCGATGTCACTTATTTCGCTAAGATATTTCTTGAATTGTGCTAATTGCTCTCAGAGTACTTGCAGACATGAATACGCATGACCGAGTCTCCCAAAGCAACAGCTTCCACGTAGATTTGAGCAAAGGTTCGTATTGTATGAAATACAGTACGAAAATTGATAGGAGCTAGACGCACCCGTAAAAAAAAAAAAAAAACAAATCGATGAATGTGGGAAAGAAATGTATTAGGTTGCGCTCCATTTTCTTTAACGACTGCCTATCCTATCGCTGCCGTTTCTGTTCAGGCACCAAAAAGGTACCAAGAGGTATAAAGCTGTCGCATGAGAGATATTCAGCAAGGGGCAACAAATCAAGCTACAAGCTGAGCACCTCATGCAAGATCTCTCTGCAAGGTTTGTTAAAAGAGGCACTGCTACCTGTGAGTACCACGAGCTGCTCGCATTTGCGGCGATTATTTAAAAAACAGCTACAAAGGCGGGAAATATATATATTACCGGTTAAAATATATTAAATACAGTGCGGCAATTTTTAAATCTAGTGACTCTTTAGTAGTGAAATTGTGAATTTCACAAGTCCAATTCTCGCGCGACACATAACCGAATCCTCTACTCTTTCGTCTTGGTATCCAAGCTATGCTGGCGTACCTAGGTACGAAGCAAGAAAATTTGCATTGCACAGAGTTCCTAATTGCATCTAACCGTGGAGATATCCTAATCCTAGTACAATAAAGTATATGCGCCATTCTTTAATTTTCATGCGCAAGCGATACACCGCAGTGCGTCAGCCCTGTGCATACGCCCCAAGCGTCTCAGCGCGCTTTATTTCACGCGGGGTATTCATAAATGCGTTTTATTTCGCCCGATGAGGCATTCGTTTGTAGTTGAGCATTCATCTTCTCCGCTAAAGATCCTGAATATTTGTCGGCGCTACAATCAAACACTGCGGAAGGCTAGTGTTTACGGTACCGATATAGCCAAGGCGCACCCAATACATGGTTACGTAAAAAAACGTTCGCGTTGGTAGCGACTAGTTGTGCAACACTTAATTTATAGAGCATGCGTGGCGCTCCTTAGAGGTGGAGACAACTGTGACAGGTTTTTACGGCGGTCCGAGTCGCGAGTTGCTTAGTGCGCGAGGGGTCTGCAAGACAGCTGAAGGGTGCAGAGCACCACCCCTTTTATGTCACCGCGACACGTGACTCGATTTGTTAATGCAATGAGTCACTTGTCGATTTATGCAGCCCCGCCCAGCTACCACCCCGACAAGGTAAGAAACAAAGTGTAACTGCGATCGCAAGCAGTGGTGATGAAAGAATGCGAGGCATACTGATACGAGTACGTGCGTCATCCGGACATGTGCTCTATGTGCGGGTTTAGACAACCTAATTTAGGACAGTGCCCGAATAAGCAACGTCGCACCAACGGCAGGCTTAAGAACTCGCGATCATTTCACTTGATTTTGTCGACGAATTGTTCAATGTCGTGAATAGCGTCTTGCAGCAGCCCGCTTTTGCACTTTCATGTCTCAGAACTTTCCGTGTCCCGTTTTCTTTCGGCAGTAGTGGTGCTTTCCATCGGCCGTCCGCCTTCCTGCGACCGGGTGCACGAATGCGTACTTAGAAAGGTTAGAGACGAGGCACCATGGGAACTGAATTCTCGACCATGCATTTAAAACGAATAACGTCATCTTAGACTTCGCACAATCAAAAACAACCTGTACGCCGTGAAAAATAATAATACTTGCTCGGATTTTAAGCGCCAGAACCGCAGTATGATTATGATGCACGCTGTTGTTGAGGGCTCCGCAAATTTCGACCATCTAGTGTTCTTTACCGTGCACCTAAACATCAGTCCACTACAGTGGCCACTGCAGGTAATATCGGGGACTAGGTCGCAACTATTTCAGGTGGCAGTGTCATCATCTTAACAAACCGAAAATCGCTAAATTAGTCAACTACGTCACGCATTCAGACCGCAGACCCGTGCACCAATGTTCCTGTTACATGGTGAGAGGAGGCCATTCTTGTTAACAAATACAGTATTAGGGGTGAAGCGCCTTAGGGTTTCGGCTTGTCGGCGTGTCATGTCGTCGTCACGGTTCATCATAAACAGGTATGCGCCACAAATATCGGATAAGTCCCACTACTCGCCGCCGATCCATACTATGCATATTATGAGTAAATGTTCGTCGTTACTGCCTAAAACATTATGTGTGGCTTAGCAGCGGTGGCATAATCCCCGAAGAAATTAACGAAGGCGCTCAAGTTTCTTATCTAAAACCAGACACAAATGTGTATCTCTACGGTAAAGTCATCTATTTGAAACCCCACTTCTTGAAACATATCTGCAAAGTGATTGTGGTTTACTTGCTACCGGTCCACTGAAACTGAAGAAGGCAACAGTGAGCCCAACAAATAGCCGACGACGTTAGTGCAGCTGGAACACCCTACCCTACATGCAGTAGGGAACTGAAAGCGGGCATATAAGGAAGAAGAAGAAGCACCTTAGGTTAACTTGAATTCCGACGCAGTATTCCGACGACGTTATTCGAGTTGAAACACCATTCGCTACATGCCCGGTGTCTGGCTTGGCACCACTAGTGCCTTATCAAAGACATCTCTCAAAACAATGGGTCGAATTACCTCGGTCATGCCGTTCTTCTTCTGTCTCTCATTGCCCATTCGCAGCGATTTTGCTGTGGGAAACATCGGCGCACACTGCATGATTCGCCCCTTTCCAGCTTTCACAATAGTGGAGATGAAACACCCTTCTCTACACGCTCCGCCACTTCCAGTTATTGTTTGTATGACTCATACATACGTCCATAGTATTGTCACGTGGTCGTGACGTTAACGAAGACAGCAGTCGGCGTTTGCAGGATGAAACTGTTTATTTGGCCGAACTTGTGGCCGGAAAATGAGAACTAGAACTACAGCAATACACGCTGTACAATGATAGCGGCGAAAAGGGCGTCGTCCGTCGATCAACTGACAAGCGGTCACGCGCGTCGGCTTTTATACAGGCGCTATCGAACTTTCCAGCAATATCGCTGGTGGCGGTGTTATCTCTAGACAAAGCTGGAACATTCGCGTGCGGGGCGCAATCTTAACAAACCGATCTACTACAATCGCGACGCTTCTAGAACACTACTTCGCGGACAGCGTCGAGCGTTGATAACCGTCCCTGCCGGTCAAACCCGAATACATCAAAACAAGACAAGAAGTGGGCGTGGCATTGCCCCCCTCTGAAAAGCATCGTCCCGATGCTTGTGAAAGAACATAGAAGAGAGAAAAAAAAAAACAAGTGTTTCACAAATAAATTACAATAACAAAGGAAAAAAAGATAGAGTCCCCAGGCTCGCTAACGCGCAAAAAACGGCTTAAGGCGCACGACATGGACGACTTCAGGTCGCGCACGGCGCCGCTGAGAGTTCGTAATGCCGTCAGGGACAACCTCATAGTCGAGTGCGCCGAGGCGTCGAAGTACCCTGTACGGTCCGAAGTATCGTCGAAGAAGCTTCTCACTAAGTCCTCGTCGGCGTATTGGCGTCCATACCCATACACGGTCACCGGGTTGGTATTCCATGTGGCGTCGGCGAAGGTTGTAGCGGCGGCTGTCAGTCGTCTGCTGGTTCTTGATCCGTAAGCGGGCGAGCTGTCGTGCTTCTTCGGCGCGCTGTAGGTAGGTGGTCACGTCGATGTTTTCCTCGTCGGTCACGTTTGGTAGCATGGCGTCGAGCGTCGTTGCCGGGCTCCGTCCGTAGACCAACTTGTATGGCGTCATCTGCGTCGTTTCCTGTACGGCCGTGTTGTACGCGAAGGTCACGTACGGAAGGATGGCGTCCCACGTCTTGTGTTCGACGTCGACGTACATGGCCAGCATGTCGGCGATGGTCTTATTTAGACGCTCGGTGAGGCCGTTGGTCTGTGGGTGGTACGCGGTGGTGCGGCGGTGGCTTGTGTGGCTGTATTCCAAGATCGCCTGAGTCAGGTCAGCCGTGAACGCCGTACCTCTGTCGGTGATGAGAACCTCTGGGGCGCCGTGTCGAAGGACGATGCTCTCAACGAAGAACTTGGCTACCTCAGCGGCACTGCCTTTGGGCAGGGCTTTTGTTTCGGCGTAGCGGGTGAGGTAGTCGGTAGCCACGACGATCCATTTATTTCCGCAAGTCGACGTTGGGAACGGCCCCAGGAGGTCCATCCCGATCTGCTGGAATGGTCGCCGAGGAGGCTCGATCGGCTGAAGGAAGCCTGCTGGTCTTGTGGGCGGTGTCTTCCGTCGCTGACAGTCTCGGCACGTCCTTACGTAGCGAGTGACGTCGGCGGCAAGGCGCGGCCAGTAGTACTTTTCTTGTACTCGTGCGAGCGTTCGGGAAAGTCCGAGGTGTCCAGCCGTTGGGTCGTCGTGCAGGGCATGCAAAATTTCTGGTCGCAGTCCCGAAGGTACAACGATAAGGTAGCTGGCTCGGGCCGGAGTGAAGTTCTTTACGAGGACGTTGTTTTTCATGGAAAATGATGCCAATCCTCGCCTGAATACTTTTGGGACAACGATGGTCCTGCCCTCCAGGTATTCCACTAGACCCTTCAGTTCCGGGTCGGCTCGCTGTCGTTCGGCGAAGTCTTCGGTACTTATGGCTCCCAAGAAGCTGTCATCATCCTGGTCGTCGGGCGTTGGTGGGTCGACGGGGGCACGAGACAAGCAGTCGGCGTCGGAGTGTTTCCTTCCGGACTTGTACACGACAGTAACGTCAAATTCTTGAAGTATTAGACTCCACCGTGCGAGGCGACCTGAAGGGTCCTTCAAGTTAGCTAGCCAACACAAGGCGTGATGGTCGCTCACAACTTTGAAGGGCCTGCCGTAGAGGTAGGGGCGAAACTTTGACGTAGCCCAGATGATGGCGAGGCACTCCTTTTCTGTTGTGGAATAGTTCACCTCTGCTTTAGACAGCGACCGGCTAGCATAACTGATAACCCTTTCCAGTCCGCCCGTCCGCTGCACAAGGACGGCGCCGAGTCCTATGCTGCTCGCATCGGTGTGAATCTCCGTATCGGCGTATTCGTCGAAATGCGCAAGTATCGGAGGTGTCTGCAGGCGTCGTTTCAGTTCATGAAATGCGTCGACTTGCGCTGTTTGCCACCTGAATTCGACGTCGGTCTTCGTGAGCTGCGTTAGTGGCTCGGCGATACGTGAAAAGTCTTTGACAAAGCGTCTGTAATAGGCGCACAAGCCGAGAAATCGGCGCACGGCCTTCTTGTCGGTGGGTGGCGGGAAAGCGGCGATGGCAGCTGTTTTCTGCGGGTCTGGGAGCACTCCAGTCTTGCTGATCACGTGACCCAAAAACAAGAGCTCCTCGTACGCGAAGCGGCACTTTTCTGGCTTCAGGGTGAGCCCGGAGTTCTTGATTGCTTGAAGTACGGATTGAAGTCGCTGGAGGTGTTCGTCGAAGTTCGAGGAATACACAACGACGTCGTCCAAGTAAACAAGGCAAGTCTGCCACTTCAAGCCAGCTAATACAGTATCCATGACTCGTTGGAAAGTCGCAGGTGCCGAGCAAAGACCGAAAGGCATGACCTTGAACTCGAACAGGCCGTCCGGTGTTATAAAGGCGGTCTTTTCTCGGTCTCTCTCGTCGACTTCAATTTGCCAGTAGCCGGTCTTGAGGTCCATCGACGAAAAGTAATTCGCATTGTGGAGTCGATCCAGGGTGTCGTCTATCCGTGGGCGAGGGTACACGTCCTTCTTTGTGATTTTGTTCAGGCGACGATAATCGACGCAGAAACGTAGGGTCCCATCCTTCTTCTTCACTAACACCACGGGAGACGCCCACGGGCTGTTGGACGGCTGGATGATGTCGTCGTGTAGCATTTCATCGACTTGTTTCTTAACGGCCTCCCGTTCCCGCGTCGAAACCCGGTAGGGACTCTGACGGAGTGGTCGAGCATTTTCTGCTGTTATGATGCGGTGCTTAGCAAGGGGCGTTTGTCGGACCCGCGATGACGACGAGAAACAGTCCCTGTATTCCTGCAGAAGGCGTCGAAGCTGTTGCTGTTGGCGAGCGGGAAGACTTGGGTTTACGTCGAAGGGTGGCTCAGGGATCGTCGTCGTAGCTTCGTCAGAATCCGAAAATGCAAACGCATCGCTGACGGCCGAGATTTCTTCGATGTATGCAATCGTCGTGCCCCTGCTCAGGTGTCTGTATTCCTAGCTGAAGTTCGTTAGCATCACGGTTCCTTTTCCTTCATGCAACCGAGCAATGCCCCTTGCGACGCAAATGTCACGATCTAGCAGCAAACGCTGATCGCTCTCGATGACACCTTCGATGTCTTCAGCTTTTTCGGTGCCGACGGAAATAATGACGCTGGAACGCGGCGGAATGGTCACCTGCTCTTCTATCACATTCAATGCATGGTTCCCTGGCGTCACGCGGGGCGGGAGCGCTTTATCTGAGGTTAGTGTTATCGACTCGGACCTCAGGTCGATGACGGCGCCGTGTTCACTTAGGAAGTCCATTCCAAGTATTGCATGCCTGGAGCAGTTTTGTAGGATTACAAAGCTCGCAGGATAAGTCCGGTTATTGATGGTGACTCTCGCCGTGCAGACACCAATCGGCGTTATCAGATGGCCTCCAGCGGTGCGGATTTCGGGGCCTTCCCAAGCGGTCTTAACCTTCTTCAGCTTCGCGGCGAACGGTCCACTGATGACAGAATAGTCGGCTCCGGTGTCGACGAGAGCTGTGACGTTGTGGCAGTCGATAAGGACGTCGAGGTCGCTAGTTCGTCGTCTTGCATTGCAGTTAGGTCGTGGCGTCGGGTCACGGCTACGTCGGTTTGTTCCGCTGCTTCCCCGTTGCGTTGTCAGGTCCACTTCGGTCCGCGAGGCTTCGTCGTCAGGGCTCTGTCTGGTTCGCGTCGGGTCTTCAAGGTTTCGTCGTGGCGTCGTCGTCGGCGGCGGAGGATCTTCGATGTTTCGTCGTACAGCAACCGCACCTCCATCGGTTGCTGCCCTTAGTTTTCCGGATACGGGCTAGGCGACCGGCCCCGGAACGGGCCAGTGTACTGGCGGCGTTGGGGAGAGGCGTTGCGGCCTGGCGACGGCGATCGCGAAGGTCCTCGGGGGGTCCAATGCGCTCCTGCCAGATAGTCGGCGATGTCACGTGGTCGTTCACCCTGCTGTGGACGCGGCGCGTCGATGGCGAACCCACGCAGTCCCATCCGTCGATACTGGCAGCGGCGGTAGGTGTGGCCAGCTTCTCCGCAGTGGTAGCAGAGTGGACGATGGTCGGGGGCGCGCCAAACGTCGGTCTTCCTCGGCGTGTATCGCTGGCCGGTTGGCGGGCGGTATGGCGTCGGTGGTGGCGGCGGTGGTGCCTGGCGGCGGAACTGCTGGGGCGGCGCGGCGTCATGACGCGGGCGAGGAGGGGGGGCGTTGTGTCGGGCTGCAGCAGCATAACTCATTGCTTGAAGCTGCGGCGGTGCCGGCTGAGGAACACCCAGTGACTCTTTGATTTCCTCGCGGACAATGTCTGCGATGGAATCCACTTGAGGCTGCGGCGAAGGTAACAGCTTGCGCAACTCCTCCCGCACGATCGCTCGGATGGTTTCGCGCAAGTCGTCGGTGGCTAGTGAGTGTACTTCGGAATAGGTTGCAGACAGCGGAGAGCGGTTGTACTGTTTCGTCCGCATGTCCAATGTCTTTTCAATAGTCGTAGCCTCGGTGAGGAATTCGGCGACCGTCGTGGGCGGGTTGCGGACAAGTCCCGCGAAAAGTTCTTGTTTGACACCCCGCATGAGCAGGCGAACTTTTTTGTCTTCCGCCATCGCAGCGTCGGCCTGACGGAAAAGTCGAGTCATCTCTTCCGTGAAGATGGTGACGTTTTCGTTTGGCAGCTGCACCCGGGTCTCCAGCAAAGAAGCGGCTCTTTCCCTGCGGACGACGCTTGTGAACGTGTGCAGGAATGCGCTGCGGAAAAGATCCCAGGTCTGCATCGAGGACTCCCGATTCTCAAACCAGGTTCTGGCCGCGTCTTCGAGGTAAAAGTACACGTGACGCAGCTTGTCTTCATTGGTCCAGTTGTTAAAGGCGGCGACACGGTCGTATGTTTCAAGCCAGGTCTCCGGGTCTTCAAACGACGACCCGCGGAAGGTTGGCGGCTCCTTGGGATGCCGAAGAAGGATCGGCGCAGGCTGCACGGGGTCGGTCATCGTCGCTGCGGTGGGTGTTGGGACCTGGGGCTGCCTGGTTTTTTCGGGAAGGAGCCCGGGCTCTGGCTGCAGTCCCTTCTGCCTGCGGCTTGTTCGACGATCCGGGTTCTCCTTGCCGTCGTCCTCGTCGCGGCTTGGGCTTGGGTCAGCGCTTCGCGGGGGCGCCCGGATCATGGAAGAAGCAGCACCTCCACCAGATGTCACGTGGTCGTGACGTTAACGAAGACAGCAGTCGGCGTTTGCAGGATGAAACTGTTTATTTGGCCGAACTTGTGGCCGGAAAATGAGAACTAGAACTACAGCAATACACGCTGTACAATGATAGCGGCGAACAGGGCGTCGTCCGTCGATCAACTGACAAGCGGTCACGCGCGTCGGCTTTTATACAGGCGCTATCGAACTTTCCAGCAATATCGCTGGTGGCGGCGTTATCTCTAGACAAAGCTGGAACATTCGCGTGCGGGGCGCAATCTTAGCAAACCGATCTACTACAATCGCGACGCTTCTAGAACACTACTTCGCGGACAGCGTCGAGCGTTGATAACCGTCCCTGCCGGTCAAACCCGAATACATCAAAACAAGACAAGAAGTGGGCGTGGCAGTATTTGTGGCGGGTGTCACGAATGGTCACACTCCGTGAGTGACAAAATTTTACGTAGTATTGGTGTAGAAACTTATTCTTTTTGCACAGGCCATAGAACTTATTCACTTGTGGTAGTAAAAAGAGACCAGAGACAACCTTCCACATTAACACTGTCATGGACTTTTGAGAAATACCGGATCCTGAAAAATACAGCCTTCTAAATAGAAAATGACTTCTTAGATGCGGTTGAAAACGCAAGTAGCCTAAGACCACCTCAAGACGCCTTGTCTCCATTTAGTTATTAATGGCGGTACTTTTAGATAACTAGTAGCTACAGCTCTCGAGTCATAGATATATAAGTTATGCAGCTGCGTACTTCTGTATAGCCGGATTTTCTTAATACCACAACGGAATGTTTTGCTCTGAAAACCACCAATCAATGCACCCGTCCGCACCTCAAAGCAATCAACACTTTCGAGACTGTTTTATATTTACTTGCGCACCAGCGCAGTTTCGTCATGGCGCTAACAGCCTCAGGGATTATTCAGAGCGAATATCTCCAGCCTTTACAATATTCAAATGTTGCCACTTCCAACGCACTTGCTTTCGCAATTTAGAAAGTTTGTATGTCACTGTGTGTTCGTAATGAACTTAGTTTAGATGGTTAGGACGTTCTCTCTCTTTTTTTATTTTTTCATTCGCTGTAAATTACCCCACGACCTTTGCAGAATGCACCTTTGGCAAGGAGTAATCATGACGCCAAAGCCAGTCTCGAAATACCGGTCGCCGTAATTACCGGCCAGTGTTGTAAGGCTGATTGCTGCCCCAGGACCGGACCTGTGATATCTGCATAACATCAACGCAATACATGCTCAGACGGCAGGAACTCATTGAAGTTTGGGGTACCTTGATTGCCGTACTGACCGGGGACATAGTTGCGTCGTATAGTATTTAAGGTAGCTGGCTGCATCGATAATTTTACTATTGAAAAGAAAAACAGCAAGTGATAAATGCAAGAGATAACTATGCACAAGGTTACTCAGGTTACTCAGCACAGAACGACTAGCTACAAACCCTTCTCGTTCTTCATGCTGTTAGTTATTGAGCGGCTACCGTAGCTAGCATGTCCGTTGTCATCCTTACTGGCCTCCTTATATGACCTTAGGAGGAGATGTAGCATGAGTCTTTGCGTGTCATTTTTTTTTAAACAGCGAAGCTGTTTAGCAAATCATTCCTTGTACACCCCGTACCAAAACACTATCATCATCATAAAGGGGTATGCGCCACAGAAATTGGCTAAATCTCACTACTCACCCCTGGTCCACTCAAAATGATGAAGGCAACAGTTAGCCCAACAAACGGGTCTGTGCCACAGAAGTCTGCGCGGCCTATTAGAAAACTATCATCATCATAAACGGGTATGTGCTACAGAAATTGTGTAAACCCCAGTACACACAAAATCCACTAAAGAGGAAAAAAGGCAACAGTTAGCCCAACAAATGGCATGCACGTTACCATAGTCACACCAATGTCACGTGATACTTCGTGGTTATAAAAGCTTGTGTACAGCTCGCGCCTAACCATACGCAGCCATGGGTCGCCCGAAGATGAATCGCACTCCCGAGGATCCGGTTGGATCTCGGGAAGTCTCATGCGTCGTAACAGCAAAGTTCAACCCCGCTACAGCCAAGTCCAAGCCAAGTTCACGCAAAAGTTCAACATCGCTTCAGCCAAGTTCAAGCCAAGTTCAAGCAAAGCTGAACATCGCTACGGCCAAGTTCAGGCCAAGTTGACGCAAAAGTTCCAGCAATAGGTCTGCCTAGAGACAGCCAATCAGCTTCGCTGTATATCGAGCATTGCGCGGATTAGTGCAAGCGTTGAGCCATTTTTTTTTTTACTTGGCTTGAGCAGTGACCACAACTTCTTCGTCATTACGTTCAAGTATGCCGACATATTCTCGTACATTAAAGTGTTGCACGCCTTTGTTATCCAAACTACGACATCAGGTCGTTCGTTGTTCTTCAGATACAACTTAAGAGCACACATAAACACTTATTACTAGTCTTTGATCACTAATCGTTCCGTTTGAGCGTACGAGTTTCGTCCCTCATGTCATTGTACTGGCATGATTGCAGGCAACAACGCTGCCGTTGAATGTGATCGTAAAGGTCCGGAGAATAACGATCAAAGCAAGCATAGTGACTTGAATGCAGAATATTAACCATTTATAAGTTAATTTAACGACACGCATTAGCAAAAAAAAGGAAAAAAACATGGCTGATCCCTTCGTCATACGAATTGGTATAACACGAAAGTGAAACGTGTTTTCACAGAAGTAGTGCTTAATGTGTAGTGATAGATGAGAGCTTGTACAAGTGTCTACTGGTGTTTGGCAGCTACAGCAGTTTGACGTGGAAGGCACCCACGTTCACGCCTGGTGGCACATCTCCATCGCGACGGCTAACGCCCATGATCATGATTTAACCGTTGTTATAGTTGCAGTTGTTAACAAATACCTGGACAGAGCGTAGCGTGAATCCCGCACAAAGATGACATCAACAAGCACGCAATAAACACTGGTACTCGGTATGCACTTTTTCAAAGCGTCGTCATTTAAGGAGAGAAACGGCACGGTGTGCGCTCCCGAGCTAATAGGGTAACCGTACGCTTGTACTCACGCATACACTACCACACTGCGGTTCAGCAACACGGAAGGCAGAGGTTCGTAGCTTTAGCCGCGAAAGCGCGCTAGCGTTCCACGTCCCGCTGGCCTCTGTCTCGCTGCAACCAAAGCACGACATTCGCCCGTCGACATCATTTCCTTCCGGCAGCTTTTATTGCAGCAGTTTTATTAGTCGGTGCTATCGCACTCGAAGAATTCGTGGGCGTAGAAGCACCGTTGGTGCGTGTGGTAGCTGCACTATTCCGAAAACGAGCCGTCACACGCCAACACGAAGCGAAAGGCAAAGAACGTAACTGCGCCTAGGGCGACTCCCCGATGCTAGCATGCTAGCGCGGCCAGTGTTTTTCGCTGGTACCGAGGCGCTTTAACCATGGCCACCGTGATTGCGCGCCAGCAGGTTTTGCAGGCCATGCTTTAACTGCGTCGTCGCCGAATCGTTCCTTATCGGCGCTAGTAAGTGTCATGACGAATTACTTCAGCGTTCACCGCCCACAGACGGCGGCCCCACCCAGCCCTGCCAACAGAGAGTACCATGCGAGAGAGAACGTGTGAGAGATGTAAGGCGCGTTTGTGGAGTGTCGCGCATCTGCCTCGGTAGCTTAGTCGGTAGTGGGCCGGGCGCTCATCTTCGCGGACCGAGAGGTAGTAGGGTTCGATTCCCGGTGGCGGAACTTTGTGTCATAGTTTTTTTCTTTCTGATCCGTTAGCGTCCATTTTATCAACGTCATATCCGTGACGGAAATACGTCACTGAAATCCTTGGTGAACCCCGGCATAAAACTCTTTCAGTTAAAAAAATGATGAAGCATCGAGCGACTGCTCAGAATAAAAATCTCTAATCTGCCACCATGTTCCTCCTGCAATGCAAATAACAGCAGCGCCTCCCGCGATGTGCCAAAAAAATTCCCTTTGTGCGCCCTCACAACGCCCTAATTTGTTGGGCGAAGCTGCTACGAATAGTAGCTATTTAGAACAAAGAATTCTTCAATATGCGCCCTGCTCATTAACTTTTCTAAATGCCGCACAGGGAAGAATTCTTCCATTAATAGCCCTAAAGTTAGCAGCAATGGCATTTTTAGACTCGTATTACCGAACCATTATTTAAAAACGTATAACCCAGAAACAAATAGAGGTACTGCAAATTTGCCCGGGTGGTTCGAAGGGCACGGTAAAAAAAAATTGATAGACATGCACTGAACACAAAGCAAAACTCAACCCAGGAAAAAGAAAATACGCTGCAACGAAATGAGAATTTAACGAAATGCGAAGTACCACCTTTTGGCAGCGCTTAAAACACCAGGTTCTAAGTCCACCATTGGAGAATACATTACGCCACTATTAGCTCTGCACTCCTTAAATCATTCAATGTAATGATCTGCTGTCTGACTTCCTTTGAAGGTGCTTAAGAAAGGTGGATTTGGGAGCATCACTTTGCGAATAAGGCGCCGATGCCTTAAAAAAAAGCTGCAAAAGATCTCTAAGCTTTTTCTATGAAATGAGAACCCGGCAGTCGTCTTTTAATTAGGTTGTTGTTACGTAAGGGGGCATAGTGGAGCACGTGCCGAGATTCGAGGGCGGCGACGCTTGCTGGGTGCTCGCTTGCGCCAGCCCAGCCAAGAAAGATATCCGCGGCTGCATATTGCTGCCGCTGCAGTTGATGGCGTTGACATCAGTTTCGGTGGAAGAGGCCACGTGCTTTCCGGACACGGCTTTTGATGACGCCAACTGGGTGCGCAACTTCGCCAACCTATCCAAGAAGCACTTTTCGCGTTAAGTCGATTGTCGCGTTTACCTGCAGGGCTCGAAAATTAGCGAAAGCGCCCTCTGAGAGCGAACAAACAAGCCGTGCATGCGCCCCCTACCAAGACGTACACAGTAAACGTAATAGATCTCCGAATAGGCAGCGCACAAAAGGGCAACAAATACGTACGCATAAAAAGACGCAAACACAAGCGCAGTGTATACAGCGCTTGTGTCTTTTTATGTGTACGTATTTGTTGCCCTTTTGTGGGCTGCCTATTCAAAAATCATGGCTCACCAACTAGTCCCTCAGTACATATTAAGTAACAGATCTCGAACGCTCGCTCAAAAGTCTCGTATTAATGCAGCCATGGAAAGCATACAAAACGATTCCTTGGTTGGTTTATGGGGTTTAACGTGAGAGACGCCATGGTGGATGCCTCCGGGCCATTTAGACCATCTGGGGTTGTTTAACGTGCACTTACAGCGCACAATACGTGGGCCTCTAGCATTTCACGTCCATCGAATTGCGACCGCCGTGGCAGGGTTCGAACCCGCGACCTTCGGGTCAGCAGTCAAGCACCGTAACCGCGGCGCCACCACGGCGGTGAAAGTATACAGAATAAAGTGTCAGCCTCACTCTCTACCCTCGTTTAGACAACGGACAAGATAATAATTCGGTATATCGCTTCAATAGATATTTCCATCAGTTTTCCTGACGACGCAAGGATATACATTTCTGACCCCTGGAAACTCTTTCTTATTCCTTGCGCTCATTCCCCTCGTGTGATCTTGAAGGCCATTTCGTGAAGTCAAACAATGGGGAAACAGGCGCGGCAAAGCCATGCGTCTTTTATGGTTTCCGACGCAAAATGTAACTTATCTTTATGAAAAACCGCGCTGTCAAATCTTTAAAATATCTTTTTATCGAATAAAAGAAGCACTTTAAATCGGTTTTTCATGTGTCTCTGGCATCTGACAGCTGTTTTCGCTCGATTTTCCACAAAACTGTGGCGCGCCTTCGTTACTTTGTTTGTCATCAAATTGTTCAACAGGTTTTCTTTTTTTTTTTAAGTGAGGAAACGAGCGATGTTTGTTTCACTAGAATTGCCTTTCGTTTTCTAGAACGCATCGTTTTGCTTTTGGAGGTTAAGATACCTCTTTCTGAAAAAACGCCAGGCCTGCGCTGAAACCGCAGCACAGTCACAGCGAAAGCTGGAAGAGCGGCGTTTCAAGAGCCCGTTGTAAGCTCTCTTGGGGCTACAATACAAGTACACTAGAAAGGTACCCACTACGCCATAAATCAAATTTTCGTGAAGTTGGGAAGCGCCTACTAAGCCATTATTCGTCATTCTGCGGAGATGCGAGGCACCAGCTACACGTCTGTAAGGGATTATGTGCACTTTTGTTGACGCGACGACTGATGACGATGAAGAATTACGGCTCAGCCCTTTGTAATGGGTTGGAAGCTTTAAACGGCCCACGAGTTATGTAATTTGCACTGAGTGACGCCCGGTCGCTATTTCCCTCTGCCGTCATGCTGTATAACATACGCTGACGTGGGAGAGAGACGGGGGAGGGGTGCGAAGAACTTTACTGAGACCCCGAGGAAATGGATCATGCGCTTATGGGCTTCCTTGGCAACCAATACAAGTGCACTTGCGAGGAACCCACTACGCTATAAATCATTGTAATTTTTGAGAAGTAGGGCAGCAGGCACTGTGCCATTTTTCGTCATTCTACGGAGAGCCGTGCTATCTGCTAAACGCATGCAAGGCATTATGCGCACTTTGTTGATGCTGTGCCTGATGACGACGAAGAATTATGGCAGAGACCTTTGCAATGGGTTGGAAGCAATCAACAACCTACTCGTTGCGCAGTTCGCATTGTGTGACGCCTGGTTATAGAATTCGCGTTGTGCGACGCTTGGTGCTTATTTTACTCTTCTACCACGCTATATTGGATATGCTAATGTGGTTCGTTCCCGACACGAAGCCTGTATAGGACCTTTTTGCAAAGCAGTTTCAACCACCGGCATGGCTCAGAGGTTGAATACTGGGCTCACACTCAGAGGGCCCAGGTTCGAACCTCGTTCCATCCTGGAATTTTTTCTTATTTCGTTTTTTTTTCTTATTTCGAATGATACTGGTTACGGACACCGGCGGCGGCGGCGGCGGCGGCGGCGGCGGACAACTACGGCGCCAGAAACGGCCGGTGAAATGATCTCATAACAGCTTTCGCTGTAAAAGGACTAAAGCCTTGGAAACAGCCCAAGAGTTCACGTGGCGCCGCGTGTTGTTGCATTGTGCTGTCTTCACAACTTCGATCCTTCCCAAGAAGCCGGCATCCAGTGCCTCGAAGACGAAGCCATTTGAGAAAGCTCGCTTTGAGTGCTGAGAGCTTTTATATATATACAAGCGGACAAATATCTGAAGTGCAACAGATATTCGCCGCCATTCAATAAGCATCATGATCTAAATGTCCCCTTAGTCCACGAGACATTCAATGTGCTCATACGGGAACCTTTCAAATAAAATAAAATCTTTATTAAGGCGAAAGCCTTAAATGCTTCATCAAGCGCGAAATTTGACCATCGGCGTCCCGCGGTGTCAGTTGCGGAACGATTTACCCCTGACTGTCAAAACTTCATCTTTTCATGAATTCAAATATGCCATTAAATTTTTTACGTGCAAATGTAAATTTAACCAATTCAGCATAACGCTACTTGTATAGCTTCTTCTTTTTGATCATCACAATGGTTCATTGTTATTATAATTACTTTTGTTAGTTCTTTTTCAGTTATTGTACTTTGCCACTGTGTTTCAATATATGTACTTTAACTATTGGATATTATTTGTGTTTATTGAGTTTCCTTTTTTTGTTGTTGGTGTTCACCTGCTCACTGTTTTTGCTTCTTGTTAACTATTACTAACCGAGGGTACCGCTGCAGTCTTCGACTATAGGACCCTCGTCTGTATATTTTTCTGTATCCCCACTTTTATGTATAATAGAATAATAAATGATTTTGACTTTGACTTTGAGTGATGCAAAAAATCATCATGTGGTGACGTCACCGTATGACGTCACCATGACGTCACAGATCGCCAAAATTTGTGACCTCATCATGACATCACAAATTCTGGCGTGGCGTCACGTCATGCAGGTGACGTCACATGATACCGTCATCACTTGACATCGTAGCTTGGACAAAAATGGGAAGATCACGGAGGCAGTGCAAAACCCGCTGAGGTGCCTCTGATCCTGGAGGCAATGCAAAACCACGATAGGTGCGCAAAGCTCTCGGAGGGTGGCGGGGCAGGAACAATACGTGAACTAAGAACATGGCTTTCGTCTTCGAATCGTCTTAAGTCAATGCATAAGGGACTCTGTGGGTTTTTCATAGCAAATGTATAAACATATGGAGTTAGAACCTACAGAGGAGGTCCCATTGCACAAGGCTGAAAGGGGACCTTCTATTAGAAAATTACATGTTGATAAGTACAAAAATATGGCAACAAAACAGCATTAAGTAATTATTCACAGCTATAGAACACAAAGCAAACCTACATGAATGATAAATGTAACAAAAGCGCATTGAGTAATAATTCTAAATGTAGACATAGATGCAGATATAGAAATACCGATTGCTTATGAGTGCAAAATAAAATGAGCAAGTTCTTTTTTTATACGCTCCTAATGGTAATTGTTTAGTGCTGGGAGGTATTATGTTCCGGAATTCTATAGCTGCAAATGTGGCTGTATGTTTGCCGTAGTTAGTATAAGTACATGGGATAATAAAAGTTGTTAAAGGCAAACCTAGTGGGATTAGATCTCAAAAGATGTATTTTCTTCAAAACATGAGCCGTTAAGGTACCGTTAAAACACTCGAACACAACAATCCCCAGTTTATACTTGAATAAATTACACACTGTTAGTATTCCATGCAGCGAACAAAAAGAAAAAGAAACACTTTCCAATAGTGTTAGTTGTCTAATTCGTGCGTGAACAATTGCAGCGCTGAACCGAAATTGTGGCCAAGCGCCATGTCCAAAATAGTGCTCACGAACAACGCGTGCGCGCTCCAAGTTGGGCGTTATGGCGTAGACTTTCATGGCGGGAAGGCGGCTGCTTTGATTATGCCGTTCTGTTTTACGCGCCCGACGCGATATGTGAAACTACCCGCACATTTATGCATTCATCTGCGGCATTAAAAAAAATGTTCGGGAACTGGGCATAGAAGGAAAACTTTAGGGTAGGATTCCATCATGAAACTCTACGTGCAAACATATAGTAAGAGGGCATGCATGTTGCAATATAGAACTCGAATACGTGGGGTTACACCACCCTCGCCGTGCGATCTGCTCGCTTTACGCCCACGGAAGAGCGTAACCAGGCTGCAAACGTAAAACATCGCACGAACGCCGTCTCTTTGAACGAGCAGTTTCTGCGCAGCAGCGCACACTATAGTGAATACGGACGCATAATACGCCGCAATTTTCTCGCGCGAAGAATGCACAGCAACACATCGAACGCTGGGCCCGTTTGGACCTGGCGTTCATTCAAGTCACGCACTTCAGGAGCCGGCTTCCATGTTAGTAGACGTGTGGTAGGTGAAAAGAAAGAGAGGGGGTGGGAAATAAGAGAAGAAGAAGAAGAAAGCAGGCGCGTTCTGCACTGCTGAAATGCGATATACGTGATACTCCTTTCTCTTCCTTTTTGCGCATGTTCAGCACAAGCTATGGTTGTGTCCCAAAGTACCCTTTCTTTCCGTTTCTCCACCCTATCGTCCCGTTTTCTCTATTGGCTCCGCGGGCGTGCACGGTATACGAAGATAGGCGGAAGTTGTCGTCACACCCTTAACGGCGCTTACGATACGAGTCCTAAAGATGATATCGTGCGTGCCTGTTCGTAGATTTTCGATGGGACCGTGGTTCAGCGATGTGCAAAGACACTCGACAATGTTTAAAGTTAGTCTTCTACATCGTTCCTTCGTAATAGCTGCGCGTACTATTTCGAGAATGCTGGTCGATCCTGTACAGGCAGAAATGGCGATCGTGATAAACGAGGGCGTTGACGCCGGTTATCTGGTACACGTCGCAGTCGAAGCAGAACCAAAGCACAGGGCAAGGTAGAAAAAGATGGGCGGCAGCGGGATTCCCTGCAACACGTGATCGTTCCGTGGTGCGTGCGTACCATGAGTACATTGTAAACGGGGCAACCCACGGTGACGGAAAAATGCTGCTTTGAATCTTGCCCCCCCCCACCCCCCACTCCCCACTCATAATGGAGCACCATGCGTACGCCCACGGTCATGACAACAACAAACCAGTAAACAGACACATAACGAACGAGGAGTTTTGAAAGACGAGAAGCTGCCTTCATCTTGCATTAGAAGCAAAGCGATAACTCGATAGTTCGAGGTTCAAGCTCTCGCAAGAAAAACAGGTCGACCATGCTGAAATGATTCCTCGCATCCTCCTTTCAGTTCACCGGATGCGAGATGGATGAGATATAGAACGAGGAGAACGTCAGAGATCCGTTAAACCTTTATTAAATTACGTACCATACTGTTGCGTCAAAATAATGGCGCTTGGTTTCTCGGAAGCACTTTTGCTCCATACGAAAGTTCTTCAAACTTGAAGCAGATGTTCATTCTACGACCATCAAGCCGAGCATAAATCTACTCCTGTGTGACGGCATCTCCGACCATGCGTTCGTCTCGATTCGAGATTATGGTTTCGTGCACCATAAAGAGTAACGTCGAGAGCAGTGTGTCTTCTAAAAATTAAAAAAAAGTAATAATTGATCATTGTAGCATTCATGATGAAACGGTTCTTTATGATGAAACGGCTTCATGATGAAACGGTTCTTCTCGACTCCTTTCGTACGTCGAGAAGTATATCTAGTTGGGTGTTTTGTTTAATTATATATACTTGGCATTGTTGTCTCACCAGGCAAGAAAAAAAATGGAGTATATTATCCGAAATTTAGGAAGCCGCGTTTTAGTAAGTTAACACACAAAGTAAAACTGCGTGGACAACGGTGAAACTCAATGCTTCTGTTAGAGACCCGGTGTATCGAAAACATTGCTCTTAAAAGTTGGTCAACTTTTCAACGTTCCAAGCGATTAAGCGATAACTCTATACGATGGCATGACTTACTCAGGGACCGTATCTCAGAAACTAGGTTCACCTCACCTTCAGTCTTCACTGTTATTAGATTTTTTTCTTTCTCGATCATCACAACAAAGTTAAACTTTCTTCCGCTGAATAAGAGGCTCGGCGTTCTCGAGAAAACAATATTTAATCTGATTTTGCGAAATATACAATATCATCTGGGCCTCCAGCGTTTTTGTGCACAAGAAGCTGGTAAATAAAGATGATGATCAACTGTATTGTTGCTATCCCGTTTTCAAGAACCAACACAGCAAAACAAAACCAAACGAAACAAAAACACGGAAATAACTTGGTAACCTTGCGTGTCGCCTCACATCGTACCTGCGGATTTCATCAAAATGTACAAGCATGCAACTTCATACGGCGGCCTTTCATGGTCCATGCAAGCTTCAGTCGTACTCTTCATAAGAGAGAGAGAGAGAAGGAATGTAGGAAAGGCAGGGAGGTTAACTAGACTATGCGTCCAGTTTGCTACCCTACACATCGGGAGGGGGAATAGAGGAGTAAAAGAGAGAGAGAGAGAGAGGAGGATAGACACATGTCACATCACACACACACACACACAGTGCCGAGTTTCACAGGCGGTCGCTCAATAGGGTTCTTTTCAAGTACCGCAGGAGGGCTCGTGTGGCTTTCTGGGCTGATATGCTACGCGACCAGGCTCCTAAGATCTTTGCTTCATTAAAGGGCCGGTCATCCAGTCTATTCAAGGCACACTGGAGAGTCCGGCGATCTTCATCAAATTGGGCACAGTGGCACAAGAGATGTTCGATAGTCTCTGTACAATTGCAGCTTTCGCACATGGATGAATCTGTCATGCCAATGCGATGGCTGAATGAGTTAGTAAACGCTACACCGATCCACAACCGGCACAGAATTGTAGCGTCACGTCAAGAAATCTCATACTCTTCATACTCTTCATAAGCTTCACATTTTGTCCGACATCTCACGACGTGACTGTACTCTATTACGGTCTGTTTGAATGGCGAGCGACCCACCTTATGAAAACCGTAAGGACGGTGAAACGATCGCGCACCTGCTCTGCGAGCGTCCTTCTTACAACCTGCAACGAGTAACGATCTCATCTATATACACTAATCAAGATGCAAAAGCACAGCCACTCACAGAAAAAGTCAATCCTTCTACACTTGCTTACATGGTGTTATGACCGGCAACTGGTGGCGACGCGCTCACCATGAGAATCGGCAGGCGAGGCGTTCTCACACTGCTAGAACACCTGCATCCTTCCTAGAAACGGAGTCCCCAGGACGGGAAACGACCGACAATGGGCCACCTGGATTTGGCTTGGTGTGCTGCCGAGACGACCTGACCTGTATGTTTTGACAGGAGTCGCCGCAGACCCTTTTCTGCCCTTCGGGGAAGAGTCATAGGAACAAGCCCGAGGGACCTGTTGCCTTGCTTCCCCCACAAGCGTGCCGTCGACCGCCGGACCCTTGCTGTTTCAAGAGTGCAACGACCCCTCAGCGACAGTGAAATGGACTGTGCCATGGTGGGTGGGGTCGTGTGTGTGATTGCTGGTCATCAAGAAGGAGGAGCCAGCCTGAGGGGTTAAAACGACGGTGCTAAGTGAGTTGGGGCTCTGAGCCCTCAGTAACAGGCTCATCCACTTCGCTTGTCGCGGAACTCTTACCTTGTCACTATGTAATTAAGTGCACAAAAAGAGCCAGTAAACATGCTTGTTATTGTTTTCCCAACTTGCTAGCATCAGTTCCTCAACCCGGAGACTCAACTACGCTAACAAACGGAGTCCGGGTACGACGCTGCCCTATCGTAGCAACAACCTGGTTGCCGAGGAGGGACGGATCTAAATACCGGTTGCAACAACTAGTTGCAGCGGTGGGATGGATCCAAATACCCGGTCGCAACAACGGACATAAGAACAGCTGATGCTGCGTTACCACCACTCAAAAAAAAAAAGAAAGGAGAGAGATAGAGAATTGTGCGACCAATTATGACTGTGCACTTTGTGGCATTTTAGGTCTTCGTGGGACACAGACATTTTAAATAACTAGGAGCCACCTTTACAGACAGTGTGACAGCGCCCATACACACAGTCGTATTAAACGCAAAGCATTTCTTAGCGATCCTTTGGCACTTTGAGCGTATCTATATCTATCTATATCTATATCTATCTATAGCTATATCTATATCTGTATCTATATCTGTATCCGTCCGTCTGTCTGTCTGTCTGTCTGTCTGTCTGTCTGTCTGTCTGTCTGTCTGTCTGTCTGTCTGTCTGTCTGTCTGTCTGTCTGTCTGTCTGTCTGTCTGTCTGTCTGTCTGTCTGTCTGTGTAGTCCACAATTGGGACGGGAAGGTAAGAGGATTAGACACATGTGGCACATACCCGTTTACCACGGGCCGTGGCGTACGGGTATGCGCCACAAGTGATTGACAGTTTAAATCCAACCAGGAACGGCTAGAACAAACATTGGTACTTAATTTCGAAAGCGTCCAGAAAAACCGACATAGGCAGTGTTGACCGGACAAATCCAAAGATTAAAAATTACGATCCCAGCAAGCATCGAACCCAAGCATTCTTCGTGGCAGTCAGGTTTTTACCACAGAGCCACGCCAGGTCTCAGAACTGGTTTGGAAAAACAGCCTGCGCAGGCGTAATGTCGCTGCAACGTCAATTGTGGTTGTGGTGCTGGCTATCTAATTTTATAACAAAGCAATAAACGCTACATATGCACAGCGATGATACAGGCGTCAAGTTAATGTCCGTGGTTCCTTCCGCTTTTAAGCAGTGTATTAATCTAATAAACATTACATTTGTATTCCTGTGATTCACCAAGCTAAATTCAGGCGTCGCTCCACCCCGAATGAATACGCTTAGAAAAGATACGTATGATATTCACATCATCGCACCGTAAAATGCACTTCGTTTCGATAATACAGACGTATGTGTTCTAACGTGAGTGCTGACGTTACGTCACACCACGGCCGCTATCGGCCGTGGTCACACCATAAGTTACCCTATAAATGCCAGTTCTATCGACGTGCCTGGTAAGCGCACGGTTTGCATACAACTACTGCAATTACAAAAAGACGTAACCTCGTAACGCTTGGCTCCACCTCGTAACGCTTGGCTCAAAGCCAAAAAATGCAGCATAGAACTCCTCGCAGACTGCTTCGTATGATACCGATACCCACAAGACGTGGGATCTGCCGAATTTTTTTTTTGTTCCTTTTTGCCCGCATATTTCGGGCCCCTACCCTCCGTACACTCAGTATTGTTACCAGCCGGAGATATCCTTTGGTTAAACTCCCTATGTTTACAATTATCCTATCTCTCTTGTTCTCTCATTCATGTTTTTGAGGACGTAAATATTTTAACCGTAAATCTAGCTGTCTCTCTCTCTCGCTTTTTTTTTTGCACAACATGCATAATGTTACAGACACAGATGTTTGCTTCGGCTGCCTTCGTCACGAAAGCATGATTAATACAAGGTAGGCGTCAGGCTACTGACTTCTTTCATGCAAGCAGTCGAAAAAGCTTCACCCGTGGAGCGCCTGCAACTGACAGTCGTGTACTACGCCATTTCACTGCGCAACGCAAAGCAACAAGTGGTTGCATTTTGATGGAGGCGGAATCGATGCACCATGCGCTAACATCTGCAAAGTCTATACAGATGCTGCCATCCTACAAGACGGCGGAAGGACATCATTCCTAAGCACCACGCATAATTTCATCAGTGGTCAACAGCATTATCTATCTACGGAAGCCAGTCCTCTTGTAATGGAACTTCAAGCCATTCATGACGCAGTGCGGGATGTCACCTCTAAGCTGTCTACAATTCAGCAACTTGACGTATTCACCGATTCTTTAGCGGCTATCCAGGAACTCAAGAAAGTTCACAAGGTGATGGAAATCTGCGAGGCGATACATAAGATGAACCGCAATACAGCCACTTGCATCAGGGTACACTGGATTCAAGGCCATGCTGCGAACCCTCACAATATTGCTGCTGACCAACAGGCACACTGCCCTCCTAATACAGACCTCCCATCTATTCCCCTTCCACCTCAACCCCTAAATACACTCCGTGCCCGTAAAAATGTTCTCCGGCAGGATACACGCGCTCTTATACCACCGTGTGTCTGCTCTCTCCCCCTTCACCTTACTAGGGCGGAGGAAGTTGTGCTTAGGAGGCTTCGGGCAGGGGTGGCCCTTACACCGGCTGTTATTTCAACATGGAACTGGTCGCATTTACCAGTTGGTTCTACATGCCCGTACTGTTCTGTTCCGGTTATACAAGCAGATGCATACCACCTTATATGGACATGCCAAGGATTACAGTCGGAACGCTCCCGTCATCTCCTGCAAGCTGGTCTTCGCTACAGTGACACAAACAGTTATGACCGATGGATACATGACAACACATTCCACAAGACACTTCTTCACTTCATACACAACACCGGCCTAACGGCGCACATTTAACACAAATATACAAAACAAATATTATGCCTTAAGGGCAAGTCTATGTCGCAAAAAAAAAAAAAGAATGCAAAGCTACGCCTGCGATTATATTTTACAGCTGAGGGCTCTGCAGAAATCCGCGAGGTGGAGTCGGTCGAGGAATTTCCAGCTTGTTGGTGCATGGCTTCACAAAACCCAGTGGATCGAACACAATATACCGTCTGTGTATACGTTTGCACATAACATAGGCAGAAAAATAAACGAAACTACTGCACCCGTCCGTGTGTCCTTGCCTGTTTTGTGCTTATCTGCACAGCTGTTTTGCGCAAGGGATAACATGCGCATAGAAATGATCCAAAGAAACCACACAGATAGCAGCAATACAATCATACGTAACATTCTTGTGGTTGTTTTTTAAAATAACACATGCACGAAAGCATCAGCAGGAGCAGAAATTCGACTCGCGCGAAGATATTAGTGGAGCGTAATTAAGAAAGAAAAACTTGCGCAGCTTGCATGCACTAGTGGCGCAAGTCTGGGTCGTAGCGGAGCCGCTCGATATTGATTGGTTATCGGTCGGTATCGATTGGTCCGATCAGGTACAAACTGGCCATGTAATGCTCATCTGGGTTCGTCGAGGTCGTGATCGGCATCAGCTAGTTATCGATCAGTAGTGTTTAGTTATCGATTGGCTATTGATAGGTATTACACGTGTATCCAATCTCAAACAAGCATAGTCATGCGTGTCACGGGACTTCCTATGAATTACTGGGTATTAATTGGTTATCGATAACTTCTGATTGGCTATCGATTCGCTATCTATCGGTATTACACGTGCATCCAAGCTGAAGGCAGCATATTCATACGTTTCGCGGCATTTTCTATGAATTATTGGGTATTGATTGGTTATCGATCCGTATTGATTGCCTATCGATCGGTATTGTGTCCAAGCTCAAGCGAGCGCAGACGTGTGTTTCGCAATATTTTCATGAATTATTGTGTATTGATTGGTTATCGATCAGCACTGATTTGCTGTCGGTTAGCTATCGATCGGTATTAAACGTCTATTCAAGCTCAAGCTAGCACGGCCATGCGTTTCGCGCCGTTTTTATGAATTATAGGGTATTGATCTGTTATCGATCAGTATTAATTGGCTTGTCTACGCTTAATTAGGCTGGGCTAAGATAACCTTGGCATAACTAGATAATTAAATTTATCTGTGCTTACCTAGGCTATTGATTGGTTATCGATCAGTATTCATTGGCTAGCGATCATCATTGATTGGCTTGACTAAGCTTAACCTGGCTGGCATAAGATCACCATGGCATAACTAGGCCTAATTAGCTTTAGCTTATTGGCTTACCTAGGCTATTGCTATCTGGGCTGAGTTTTCTGGTGACGCCGCAATTACTGACAAAAAGCTTAACAGCTCCGTTATAAAAAATTGTCTTGGTCTTTAGATTAGTTAGATCAGGTTTTATGGCGTAAAGGAAACTACGGATACTCTGCGCCTGCCAGAAGTTGTTAGATAACGGTTAGCAAAAGGCGTCCTTTAATGGCGGCATTTTCTTTCTTCTTTCCCGCGCCTCTCTCTCTCTGCCAAGACACCGCGTGTGCCAGCGCTCGCGACCGCGCCCTTATGATCAAAGTTCGCCGTTGCTGCTCGAGCAACGCATCCCCTTCCCCTACTCCAACGTCCCTTTACGCTCCTTCGCCCAACGAAAGACGGGCGGAGCGTTTGCTCTCTGCTTGAGAAGCAATCGACGGCAGGCTTCGCACGCGGGGTGCTGTTATCGCGCGCGCCCTCCGTGCAACGGAGAAGGCCGGCTCGTTTCATCTCAGTGTCAGCCGCGTTCGTCGCCAGCGCTCACGCGCTTTTACTCGTGGGTAGAACATACGATGCGCGGGGCGATGTTGATTTGGACTTTAAACAAAACATGACGGCGACGGCAAAAACCCGCCGATAGTTTCCATATAACTGCTATCGCAATAAAAACATCTTTCAGAAAGCAGACCCGTTTATTAACAGCTCAGCCAACTCTTGCAGTCATGTGCGCCAAGGAGAGTTTGCAAGCGGAGCGGGACGTTGCCCTTTTCTCAGGCGCCCACGTTTCATACAAACGCTGGTGGTCACTCTCTTCGGAGCTGCCGGCGCCTGCTGTTAGACGTAGAACAACAGATAGCACGCTATTGGCCAATAGCCGACATAAATTAAGAGCGGCGTTTGGATAAGATGCGCATCTTGCCACGGGGTGCCGCCACGTGCTGGCACCGTGCTCCATAGTGCGCTAACATTACACAGCCACACTCGTACAAAGTAATCACAACGGGAGAGAGCGATCGCGCTTCGGCACGCGCGCTGACGTAACTCCTTTCGTCCGCGCCATCTCTCCATGTGCGCTCGTCGGGACGAGAGATGAGAAAGAATACTTGAAGCGTGCGACAAGTCCCTGTAACGCCACTGGTTGTTGATGGATTCGAGAAATTTCTGCGGAAATCAATTCGTGAGGCAAGAAACCCTGATACTGAGGTCATTCGACGATTACTTGGAAAAGTGGTTTATGACCCCTTTAAGCCTGAAGTTCGTTGTACCCCAAGTGATGCAGTCCTATCCTATAGCTGGATATGTTTGCGACGAATGCGAATGTGCGTACGGGCCCTCTTTTTCTCGGCTTTGTTTTACATACGCACTCCCTCTCTTTTATCTCCCACTTAAGGGCAGCAAACCAGATTTTTTTTTAATTTGGCTAACCACCTATGTTTTTTATTTCTTTTTTTTCTGTCGACCTTCAAACAGTGTGCTCCCATTCAGAAATACAGAAGGCGAAAACAAATTTACTTTTGACGTGAAAGTTATACTCAAGCAATATCTTGTTTTTGGGTGTTGAAATTGTATAAGTACTCGGAGGTTCTCACCCTCCGCGCGTAGAGAATTTGGTCGATAGGCGTTGTACTTTCAGCTTTCCCAATACCGGGATAAAAGGCATCATCAATCTTCATCTGATCAAATGTATACGGAGAAAAGCGAATGTATTGTTTTATTCTTAAAAAAAACGATAAAGCGAGGCCATCTCTAAGAGAAGTGGTATTAAAATGGTAATGTGGACTGATCTGTGCCACCATGCAATGACCTCAGGAATAAAGATGAGGACATTGGCCTATCTTTGGGCTCACTTCGTATACGTTAGCATCGGCCGAAAAGATAAACGTTAGCGCGGAGGTGTCTGTTCGCCGAGAGACTCCACTGAACGGCCGCGCTGCCACATCAGTTTTTTTCTCACTCAATATTTAAATATATAAACACCTGAAGCGTTGCCGGGGTTATCCTGAACTAAGTTGGCCCTGCGATAGTTTTCGCTTACCTTAATGTAAACAAAAGGGGTCATTCTAATGACGTGCGCTGAAGGTCGTCGTTCTATTCCAAGTCTTTTTTTTAAGGAAGGTAGCAGAGACAGGGAGTGAAAGTTATATTTTTATACTTTTCTTAGGAACCCTCGTCGTATCAGCTCTCCTGCAAAATTTCTACGATAATTACAAATTGAACTGGCAAAGCTTTAGCCAACTTCCTTTGTTGAGTCATCGCTCATCAATAATATTATTGTGTGGCGTATGTATTATAAGAAATTGAAGGAAAGAATGAGTACTTCAGCAAGACAATTCTTTTTTAAAGACGATAGTGTTTCTTGGGGAACTTAAACGCAGAAATTTTGGTCTGTCTGTCTGTCTGTCTGTCTGTCTGTCTGTCTGTCTGTCTGTCTGTCTGTCTGTCTGTCTGTCTGTCTGTCTGTCTGTCTGTCTGTCTGTCTGTCTGTCTCTCACCTGATTCAGCCACCCGGCCAAAGTTGAACCACTTGCTTACCGCCCACCTAGCTTGAACTGGTACGGCTGTTCATACTTGTGAACGTTGTCGCTCAAAAAGTAAATATTACGCATATCTGATGCGCAACATCACTGGGTAAGTATTAGACGGTGTGTTCCTTCAATAGAAAACACATAGACACGTAATTCTAAAGACCCTAGTTTCTTAAGCCGCGTTGACAATGCGGCTGCGCTGAAAATGCGACGCACCGACGAAAGCTCTCTGCCACCACGGAGGAAGGAAAGAAATTTCCTCCTCCGTGCCCTCTGCACAAGCTCGTTTCCCGACTTATTGCCAGATAGCGCCCGCGCCCATATCTCACGCTGCGTAGAGTTACTGCATATGTTACCTTTAGGTAGCAGAGTTACGCATCTGTCTTCAAAACGCCGCTAGCAACTATGCGTTGCGGAGAAGCTGACGCTGGGGCCAAGTTTTGTATTTCTCGATGGCGCCGCTGCAGCGAACTGGATTGACACTAGTCATTCACATTAAAGTGAATCACCGATATTCTACACGCCGAACATGTCGACCGGTGACATGGTAGGCATGTCGCCTGCAAAAACGGAGTGAGTCTTCGCGACATAGCCTTGGTTGCTAGCCAGACCTATGCGCAACTCTGCTACCCAAAGGTAGCATATGCAGTAACTGTAACGAAGCGCTCCTCTATCGTCTTTCGACGATATTTGCAGCGAAGCACGCAGATACGCGGCCAATTTTTTTATTTTGCCCAATTCAATATGGAAGAGTGATAGCATTGCTCGCGCAGCGTCCAGTCCGAGCTTAAAGTGCAGTAAGGTTGTTTACACTGATCTGCTAGATAATATAAAAAATAATTAACTCAGTCGTTAAAATGCCTGTATATGATTTAAGGTTTTTCACAGGTTACGTTGTTTACTTAACCCTTTGAGTCGCTATGTGCACAATTGTGTACACCACTTGTTTTTGCTATTTGTATCGACTTGCGGCTAATAAAGAGCACGATACATTGAGCTTTGGATGAATTGAACCTCCTGCATAAGAAATTTGTATTCATTTAACTTCATTTTGCAGTGTATTGTTGAATACGATCAACTTGATGAAGTCACTATCATATTTGACGAGTCGTTCGACGTGCCGCTTCCCGCGACCCACGTCGAAAGTACAATTTTTCGTTGTTCAACATGGACATTACCGAAAATGAATTTGCACTATATTTCTAGCTTGAGATTTCATTCTATTTATACAAAAACAAGGCGTGAATGGCTTCAGAATAGATGGACATTTAATTACAAAATAATTAGGAATGATTATTATAACACACGTAAATGAGCGCATTTCGACATTATTTTTGTTGCAATTTTTTTTCTGCAATAGAATATCGAGTGCCTCGAAATAACATTGCGTCGATTTGACGCATTTAAAGACAGTTCTTCGAAGGTGGCGTCTGGAAGGGTTTTAATGATCCGTCTCGTCCTGTTCGCGTCGATGTCAATGAACACAATAGATATATTGCGCAATCATAACTTCGTTAATAGCGCTCAGGTCGTTATCGTGAGAGTGCTGCTGTTAGCACAAATACTGTTTTTGAGGCAACTAAAACTGTGCGACTACAAATTGTGGGGATTTTTTTTTCTGAAACAACGCTCGGAGAAAATATTGCAGAACGTGAATCAGGCAGTAAAGATATTACGGAGCATTTGCCACCAAGTACTAGCACAAGAATACAGAAACGTGAAGCGCGATAAGCGTGACGTTTCTGAAATTTCATTCGCCCCTGTTGAATCACACTTAAAATCTGTTATATCTTGCGCGTCTTTCTAGGCTGCCTGTCATGTCTGCCACGTTATAGAAGGTGTTTTTGTTAACGCTGAACGTAATTAAAAAAAGAAAAATATCCGTGGCTTAGACTAGTTTACTGACCTAGATTTCTCTAACACGTGGTCATTACTTGCAGAAAGAATTCACAGTGCATTATTACCATTAAAGTATCTCACTTTTTTAAAGAAATACAGAAGGCCCGTCCACTTGTAACGTATCATGAAACTGGCACCGGATTCGCGTCGTCGAACTTGGAAGAAGATTGTACTGCCTATGCATTGCAAAACAAGTCTGCCGTTTATGCTCTTCCAGTTCTGTAAAACAAGTGGATTAATAATGCATCTCGTCGCATGTGAGGTGAAACAGGCTGACTTCACCGCGCTTCATATCTCTCTCTCTCTGAGCTGGTGTAATACAATTCGTTTCAAGCAAATATGTCTTACGAACTATCCGGCTACAATTATAAAATAAATAAACATATTTTCCTTGAAGTTTCATTACACTTACGATGATATTACGGTAGTATTATCGATATGAATTCTATTTAGTCTACTGGACATGTTTTTTTTTCCTCGTTGAAATAATGTCGGCCTCTCATAATAGCCCACTTTAATGAGCAGAATTCTGTTGAGTGCAGCAGGCGATCTTTAAATACTCTCTTCAGTCGCCCTCGCCTTACGTGCGCCTTGCGTTACCAGGAGCAGCTGACGGAAATGACCGCAGAGAAACGGTTGACGAAGGCGTCGGCCGCGTAACTAGCTCAATGTGTCGTCTAGCATGTCCTCCGTCCTGTGAGTTCCTACGAATGTCATTGCAAAAGCGTACGAGTACAGTATGCAAGTCTTTTACACTGGTACCTTTGCACACGTTCCCTTCGGGCATTGTAAAGCTCTTTTGAAAATGGCTAGTACAAATTAGTCATGCCTCGTAAGATTACGTCCAATGTGTTAGGTTGCGCCTGTCGGTGAGTCTATTGCGCAATACAGGTCAAAATACGTCGGCGTCGACCATCCGCGGCGAATTACGAAAGTCGGATGTTAATTTTCGGGGAAGACGGACAGTGATTGCGAGGTACACGAATGGGCTTCTTCCATTCCTGACGAAATATTTCACATAGCTCACGTCTCATGCATGCTATGCTTTTACTTCTTGATATATCTCAGTGGCTCGGAGCGCCCAAGGTGACAATAAGCCCTTGACGTTGCGGCAGAAGGGTTTATAGAGCTCCGCTAATGAATTCTGTCTTCCGCCACGCGGGACGGTTTTTAATGGCGCCGCATTGCAGAAACATCGGGACGCTCAGACTTCCGTACGCGATAAACCTTTTCAAGAAAGTCAATGCTAATTTAGCACGCTCACGCTTGCTTCCGCGTGCTCAACTAAATGCAAGCTTTAGGCTGTCAGACCTTAGATTATTATTCGTTGACTAGATGCATTGCTTACACGAAGTCAGCTTTTACAAGAACGTATCCCTAAATGTAGGACTAAGTGTACCACATGTGAGGCCTATGTGGTAATACCTGAAGAAGGAGCGTCCTGCATATTTGCATAATTGCATGTAGTGAAGTCCTCCAGATTTTCCTTTCAAGAAATTTTAATAAATAAGAGATTCCCGTAAGGCGCTTTTTCACGACGGCGACATAGAGAAGCCAGCCCAAGTTGCCAGCGAAACCGAGTGGCTGGGTCATACAACATACCGGCTTGCTCTGGCATGCAGGTTACAATAACACCATGACATCGTAAAACGAACTCTCAGAAATAAGAACGACTCTGCCAGAAAACAAGAAGGTTTCAATTCAAACATTTGTGGCGTGAAGTAAAATAACAAGAAAGAATAAGAAAAGTACAGGAGTTCAACTAGTTTATGTTCAGCACAGCTAGTTTATGTTTGGGTGAAGTGCTGAAAATAAGCTAGTCGAAGGTCTAGCATCTTGTCTTCTGGTTGTTTTTTCTTATTATCTTACTTTGCGCCACAAATACTCGGTTAAGGTAACAAGACCGACTCGCCCAACACATTACTCTGCTAAAGGTTTCAGCTGAGCCGTCGGCACATGCAACGTATACAGTCACGAATGTACATATTGATGTACCTCATGAATAACACAACATAACATATCATTACGCAATAAGCGATAAAATTCATATACACAGCAAAAGCTACGCTTGTTCTGTGTATGGTCTGGGTAATGTCATTAACGTCGACTCAAGTAGGCGCCTTCCAAGCATCGTGATGTGGTCAATGCAGAACTAGGCGATATACTAAAGCTTAGTAAAACATTCGTCTCTCGTAACTGTCTTCTGCGCGCAATTTTGGCGAAGAGGATGCCACGCGGCCACTTAGCGTATTTATTAGCAGTAGCAATGTATCATAGTCCCTGAGAAAACATTGCACCTAGATCATTCGGCTGCACCGCAATAGTAAGCGCCACTGATCCCTACTTCAGTGAAGTCACCAGGTAAACATAGCGACGTGGTGCTGCTTGCATCGCAGAAGTTTCCAAGCATGGGTCAACGACACCGGCGTCTCTCTCTTATTTTACGCCAAAAGTCCCAATGTGCCCGGGCTACACGAGACGATCGTATTCCACGAACTACCCCGATTTATCACCATACTTAGAAACGATGTGACAGAGCTGCTCAAATTGAGAATCGAGAGAGCCCTGGACGCAGCCGTCATCTGTTTCTCAGCTGCGGTGATCGCTCAACGTCGTGCTAAACTTGAGGATCGTTAGAAATCGGCATCTTATAGCTTGGTATACTCCGTGAAAGCAAGGGAAAGAAATATCTGGAGCCCTTGCCCTTTCGGGAAAATGGGGGCAAGCGAAGCTCGGCGTTTTGTTTCCTTCTCCCTTTCCTTCTCCCTTTCCTTCCTCTCTTTCTTTCTTCCTCTCTTTCTTCCTTTCTCTCTTTCTTCCTTTCTCTCTTTCTTCCTTTCTTCCTTCCTTTCTTCCTTCCTTCTTTCCTTCTTTCTTTCCTTCTTTCTTTCCTTCTTCCTTTCCTTCTTCCTTCCTTCCTTCCTTTCTTTCTTTCTTTCTTCTTTCTTTCTTTCTTTCTTTCTTTTCTTTCTTCTTTCTATCGCATTGCACAATGCTCCCTCCAAACTGTTTCCTTCCTCCAGGTCGGGAATTCGACCTTCATCCACGTGGTCAGCAGCGCAACACTTCAGTTGCTACAGACAACAACGACGGTCATGCTTCATATGCGGGCAACAATGAAATGCGGCCACGTGAAATGACAACCCGCTTCGATAAAAGATCAGAGCGATATATCAGAAACGGCCGATTGCCGACAAGCCGACGATCGAGAGTGCATCAATTATTGGAAGACGGCGCCTACAAACACTCACGTGGCCGGTGCACCTTCGGCGGCCGCATATCTGTGCGCTCTCCGGCGCCGGATTTTTCGCGTACAATACTACCACCAAAATTTGTGAGTCATATAACAAGATTAGCCGAATAAATGCGGGAAGTTTCCACTAAGTCGCTCAAAGCTTGACACTGCGAAGCCCACGGGCGCGTCGCCGCTCGTACTCCCCGTCAACCGCCACGTCTAGTGTCGAAATGCGCGGCTTCCGAAGTACGCACTTTCTTAGGACGCCCCATGGCTGTCTCGGCACTATCGGCCACAGCCAGGCCATGCACTGTAGAGCGGAGGTAGCGCGCGCTGTCTTTGTCGGTGGACAAGGCTTAGCTACCGTGCATGCGCGGCTTGGCCAGGGGGTGCGGCATCCGATCACAATGCTTGCTTTCTGTTTCATTCTGTCTTATTTTCTCTCTCTTGCGTTGATCTTCTGTCTTTCTCTCTTTCTGCATTTCTTTCTCTTTATTTCTCTCTTTCACATTGTTTCTGTGCTATGCTTTACTCTCTCCCCTCCTCCTTTCCCTCCTTCTCTCCCTCACATCTTTCCTCCTCACACTCAATTCCCTTTCCCAATCCCTTGCTACAATATACTATACAAGGATATGCTTTGCTCTGCCAGCGTGCCTGGATAGCCGAGTGCTAAAGACGCTCGCCTTCGGATCGAGGGTACGCGGGTTCGAATTCCGCCTTGTGAAGAACTTT
Source organism: Rhipicephalus sanguineus (assembly GCF_013339695.2). NCBI lineage: Eukaryota > Metazoa > Arthropoda > Arachnida > Ixodida > Ixodidae > Rhipicephalus > Rhipicephalus sanguineus. Next base: position 73,405,552 of record NC_051177.1, on the reverse strand, counting down.
TCTTTTTCGGCAAGAAGTTATCTCTTTTTCTTTATATCTTTCTTTCTGTCTCTCTGTTTCTCTCTCTCTTTGTACTCGTTCTCTCACCCATCAGGGTTATTACAGGCCACGCCGGAGCGGTGAGTAGTGGGATTTGCCCAAATCCAGTGGCACATACCCGTTTATTATGTACCGTGACGGGCGACGACAGGAGATACCATGACGGGCTACGACGACAGGAGACGCCGACAGCCGGCATAAGGCTGCTTCGCCCCTAAAGCTAATCGGCGTTCTCAGGTAATGACTTCCAAGAGCAGCGATACCAAGTAGCCATGACATTGGATGTAAGGGAACCCAACAGCCGTAAATTGTATTACCTGCTATGAAAACAACAACAAAAAAAAGAAATTACTACGCCTGTACAGCATTTTGACATCGATAACAGGTTCTAAATATCATACAAATAGATGTAGCTGCTTCGCTATTATTGCGTGACGGTGGGGAAGGGGGGGGGGGGGGGGGCGTTGAAGAGAGTGCGCGCAAACCTTTCGGGATGCGCCACCAACAAAGTGCCATGTATCACCATCTGGTGCGCCTTGTTACGCTTCGCAGAAACACTTATACCATCTGGTACCCCTCAAATTAATCTTGCTCAAAAGATCGCGTCATTCTTGCGATCGCAGAAACATGCGCACACGACCGCAGGAATAACATAAGCGAGGGGTGCCGTTCCTTCGCTTGTTTTCGTCGCCTGCTAGTTGACCGTCGAGTCACCCCGACTATGGGGTTACGCGCACGCTACGCGAGAGCCTCGTTCATCGCTCAGTCTCAACAACCAACGTCATCGGGGGCTAAGATGACGAAGCTCGAAATCGCAACCGTTGCGATCAAATTGACAAGTCGTTATCACAGATACGCCAGTCATGTAAGCGCCTTTCGAGAGGATTGTCTGTGATGGCAACGAAAACGCCCGCCTTGGGCAGATGGCTTCGCTACTGCCACCGATTGTACGAGCTCTAATCGAACTAGAAACATTTCAGCGAGACAGTAAAGGATAACCGGATAAGCAGACGGGTAGGAACAATCGCTGAAGATAAACAATTTCCCCAGTTAAAGCGCTGTTTTCTTTCAGCTTCTCTATATCTCGCCTTGCGTGTGCAGTAGCTATGTAGACGTCTACTTCTGGTAGTACCGAATTCAGCAAATATTTTGTCCTAAATATTGGTAACTTTTGACTAGTTGGTCTTCGATGAGTGGACGTTTTTTTTTTTTTTTATTTGCATAAATAGTTGAAGAGAGGTTTGCACAAACAGGTGGTGGTGTTTGTTTTTATGCACAAGCTAGGGAGATTAACTTGCCCTATTTTCTCGCTTAATCACTTGCTCTGGGGGAACAAATGCAAAAAAGAAGGACAATTGCAAATGAGATCAAGGTAAGACCTTGATGCCACGATCACGCTGTACGATAAGGAGTACGCTTTTCTAGACACGTAGTGATCGCGTTAACTACCAAATGAGACATGTAACGTCAAAGTTCATGGTAATCCTGACACGAATTTTTTTGTTGCGTCCTGCTCTGGTACGAATGTGCGAAGTTTCCTGTATCTGCTTTATTAATGTGTTTCTAACCAATCAAAAATTAATCGTGAGTGTACGCGCTGTATTGTTCACCTTCACTGTCCGCGTCTCAGGTGCGCTTCAATCTAATATTTCATCATGAACGTCTACAGACTAGCCCAGCTCACCATCTTGAGGCCAGATTATGTATCAGACGTTCTTACATAAATTCCATCTTTTAGGAAGTAATGTGAAACACAGATTTTACAGCCTTATCTGTAGCCCGGTTATCAGCGCTTCACTTATTACTGGGGTAAAACCGTAAAAGGCCGCGACTATCGAACAATTCTAGTTTCGGGTGCCGCTCCACCTACGTTATCACAAGTATCGGCCAGCCTTAAACCAAGGGTGATAAGAAAAGAATATAACAAAATGGGCGGAACCCTGGCATTACAGCCGACAAGACATCACAACCATCATTTAGGAAATGATGCGGTCGAATTTTCTCCAAAAGATTCGTGACTCACTTTCTTTTGTTCTTTTCTAGAACGTAATGTATGTCAAACAGGTATAATAATTTATGGGGTTTCAGATCTGTGCGGTATGCGGTTTCAGACTGGTGCTCCAGTGCCAGTGGAGCACCAGTGGCACTGTCCGCCACCTCCACTGTATGGAGGTGGCGAACGCCTACCACATGGTGTGTGCCTGTCAAAACAACACAGCCTTTACTCCTCACCCCAAGCCCTACACCAGAGGCCTGGGAGGCGGCCCTGCTCGGCTGCTCAGACCTTCAGGCCCAACAGGCCTTGGTACAGGGAGCCAGGGCGGCGGCTTCAACTAATGGGGTCCCGGAGTAGAGACTCCACCTAGTCTGTAGGAACCTCTAAAGAGGTCCCACACCTCTCTTTTGTTATTAAATGCTTTTCACCACCACCAGCCCTGCCCCAGCGCAGGGTAGCAAACCGGGCGTGCGACTGGTCAACTGCCCTGCCATTCCTTGCTTCTCTCTCTCTCTCTACGCGCCAAAACCACGATATGATTATGAGGCGTGCAGTAGCGGAGGGCTCCGGAAAACTTCGACCGTCCGACATCGCAGAGCGCATGAGCCTCTAGCATTTTGTCTCTATCGAAATGCGTTCGCCGCGGCCAGGACCGAACCCTCGACTTTCGGGTCAGTATAGCCGAGCACCGTAACCACTGTACCACTGCAGCGGACGCATACCAAACAGATCACGCGAGGGCTTAAGGAAGCCTTCTACCCTGTATCGAGCTCGGTCACTGCTTTCGCAGTCTGCTTAGGAAAACAGGAAGGAATGCACTCACTGACTACGAGACCAACAGTAAGAAAAAGGATGGAAAACACCGTAGTGTGGGCAATGTTCGATGTAGGAATAGGGTTCCGACACCCATAAACAATCAGCAAGAGTAAACATCACGTCCTAATTAATGGAGTACATGTAGAAAGGGTAAGGGCGCACACTCGACGCTGGGAATGGCGGAAACGCGAAACAACCCTCGCGATACGTGATGTGTTTGTTCCTCGTAGAAGAAGCAGGAAGCGAGGTTAGTATGCGTCGGGAGAAGCACGGGAAATGAAAGCAATGAGGTCACTTCTCCTCCAGGCAATGAAAGCAAGACCGCGTTTACGCTAGCGGGGCCGCCCTGCACCCCTAATTGCCAAACAATACCACAAAGCTAAACATTGTTGCGCTTGTACGGGGTACAAGCACGGGACCGCATGATTGCTTGCTGATTGAAAAGGAAACGAAGAAGCCCAATTTCGGTGTGCGCATCGACCTCTCGCTATCAAGCATATGAGAATAGGTGGGGGGGGGGGGGGATTACGAGGAGCGCCGGCGGCGTATGTGGAAGGAAACCCAACAGGACATAGTAGCGAGAAGGACGCAGTGCGGGCGTTAAGTGAGGCATGTGCATGGACGTTACTTTGGGCGGCGTAATCCTGCACCCAGACTATCTTCCTCATTGCCTTGGGACAGTGGCCGAAGCCCGAGCGCTGGCTCGAGTCTCAGGCAGTAGACATGTCCAGAACGCTTCAGCGCACAACAGATGTTGCACTGCGGGGATACTGTTACTATCTTCAGAATGGTGGCTCGCAAGACTAGTAGTATGGCCTCGCGCAAAGATCAGCAAGCACTGCTTGTGTAAACCTTGGCGTATGCTATCCAAGCCTAGGGCCTATATCATGACTAAGCGGCCCCAGAGAAAGATCAAAGAGCACGGGGCAACATTGTGCGCAGTATTATCGCTATTTCCCGACTAATTACCAACGCTGTCGGTCTACTCGGAACTGCATTTAAGAGCCGTCAGTTGCGTAGCGACAAGCACGTTTTATTGCTGCGAAACCTAGCAGCTTCGTTACCTTAATGTAGGTGGGCTGGATAATCGGATCGATAAAAAAGTATGATGCAGTGCATAGCGGTAATACTCCATCGGTCACACTAACAGTGCATGGCGATGACTACATCGCATTTCGTACCGTCTTTCTCAACTTAATTGTGGCATTATATGTGCCTATCACGTTATGTTAATATGTTATCCATACGACTGCCATGGATATATACAGTAGTGCTCAGTATGACTTGCAACACGGGAACGCGTGGCCTCACGAGTTCCAATATCGCACATGGCTTCCACTAACCCTTTCTTCCACGACTAAACACTGTTCTCTCATTTGTGGGTGATCCCAAATAAGTAAATGTCATTTACTGGTATAAATCAGGGCGAGTTGAAGCTGTGCGCAACCGTTAACCTAGTGAAGCCACGCGCTCCCTTGCAGCAAATTATCTTGAGCGAAACTGTATGCTGCAATATGAAAAACAAAATTAATTAACTTCTTTGCCAAACTATCCGTCTTTCTTGGTCCCTAAAGTGCGTGAGCGCTGTATCAAAATGCCCTAACATGTAGAGTTTACGTTGAAAGAAGGATTTTAATGCATGTTAAAGCCCTTTATCGCAGTTACAGTTCATAGGCAAACATGCTCACTAATTGCAAACAGACAGCATATGAGTTTGAATGTAATTAAAGAACTCGGTGGTCGTATGCACAATCGCAAATTTCCACACAGCTTTCATGTGCCATTGAGTCGTTAGACGTGTCGTTATTCTAGTCATTAGGCGTGTAATTGAGTCATTAGAAACTTAACAAACCCGTGAACATTGCCAGTGAAGAGTTTCAAGCCTACAGAAAATACGTACAAGGGTCTTACATACATTACTTATGAATCAATTTTTTCAAATTATACGTATCTCTGTCTCAGTACTGACTTGCTACGCAGCGAAGTTCACATTTTGTAATGTAGTGAAGCATATTTTCTCTGCGCTGAAGCACGTTAGGAATTGATAGGGATTTGTTTTGGTCAAGAATCGCTTGTTGTTAGTCTGCGCTTGTTTGTCTCACTTCTTTCTTCGTGTCCCGTCCCACTGCGCAGTTTAACCAAAATGAATGCTTACCAACTTGCCCAACGTGCTACGTTGATTACTCATAGGGGGTTGTGTTGCGAGGCCTAGTACGTGTTCTTTAACCACACATGCGCACATACTCTGTCCTCAAAGTACAAACATCGAAAGGGCTAATAATCCCGCTTGTAAGCCTTCAGAGCTCTCTCTGATGGAAATGTGATGAGTTGAGCCCTTCTGCCAGCCTCGTGAGCTCTGTACTATGCGAAACAGTAAAGGAGCCCGGTACACGTTTCTGAGCGCTTCATTATTTTGGGCTGCTACATCCAAAATATTTTTACGCGCACAGGAGTGTGGCGTCGAACATGGCGAGGTCGTTACAAGAACAAGTCACTGGAACACACATGGCAGAGAATGCAGGAACGACCGTGTCCTCGGAGATAAAAAAAGCTGCAATCATCACGGGGGTGAATTCTCCAAGAGCGCAGCTGGAAAACTACCGTGCACGGAAAGGTGCGCACTTCTGCAGTCAACGGTTGCCCCACACTCCCGGAATAAATCGATTCCCAAAATAACGTCATGCGTGGATCGCGCAATAACAGCAAATTCTGTGGGAAACACTTTGCCGCACAAGGACACATCCACAGTACAAGCTCCCACAGGACACAACGCGTCACCACTCGCACCACGTAATGTCACACCACGACTCAAACAAAACATCAGCTTAATGCTTAGGCCCAAGAAGGTTCTTGAAATTAACACTCATCACAGAAATAGTCGCGCCTGTATCCACAAGTGCCATGGTAGAGACACTATCAACAAGGACGTGAACTTTGTTCTTGAGCATAAACAATGACGGAGGTATGTCTGTCGATAGTGCCTGGTATCCTGCGGCCTCACCCCCATTTGACCGCACCTGCTAGTTTTCCGGTGGCAGTGACTGCGTGCGACGCCGCGGCGATGGAGATCGGGGAGCACGTGGAGCTGGCGGCGGAGTCAAGCTTCGATCAGAGGCCGGCGACGGGTAGCGTAAACCAGCAGGCGTGCGTCGTGGCCGTGGCATAGAGAACGTGCGGTCAAAAGGCTGCGTAGTCATGGGCATGGGCTCTCGCTGGTATGAAGGGCAGTAGTCGCAAAAACGTGAGATGTGACCCGGAACACCAATGGTGTAGCATACCGGAAGAGCTCGGGACACACGCGGCTGCTCAGAGTAGCCAGCCCTATGAGAAGGCGTAGGATGGGGGTATCGCTCTTCACGGGCACCGTAGCCAGCCGAAATTCGCTGACGGAAACGAGGTGAGCGCAAACGTCGTTCGTCATTCGGGGGTGGCCGATACGAGAACCCAGATCGCCGTGTGCCTCTGTATTCGTCAAAATCTGCCGAATTAACTGATGGTTGCCATGAAGCCAGAGTAGCCGGGGTTCGTGCGCGTTCTGTATCTCTTGCATAGCTGTCCTGGAAGTCGCTGGGGTCATGAGAGATTCGCTGACACCGAGACAATTCTCTCACAATCTGCCGTATTGTCGACGCCAGGTCATTGGGCATGATTGTGTCGACACTAGCCACTGTCGGGACGTCAGAGAGGCGGCCAAATTTTGGCGCTATGCGTCGCATCTTTAGCGTTTCAAATGTGCGACGATGCTGCATCACGTCGGACACGGAGGTCAGGCTCTCTTTTCCGATCAGGAAATTGTGCACATCTTCCGCTATCCCCTTCAGAACGCGTCTATCCCCTTCAGGCATCCACTATGTTACACAGCTTCAAAATTTCTTCAATGTACGTGGTACACGTCTCACCTAGAAGCTGTGCCCTCTGAGCCAATGTCTGCTCCGCCCGCTTCTTCTTCGCGTTGGAATCATCGAAGCACTTCTGTACTTCCTCAACAAAACGATCCCAAGATGTGAACATGTCTTTGTGGTTCTCATACCACATGAGAGCTGTGTTAGTCAGTGAAAATACAACATGACTGAGCTGCTCTGACGAGTCCCAGCCGTTGCTTCTGCTCACCCTCTTGTATTTCTTCAGCCACTCGTCCACGTCTTCTCCAGAGGTCCCGCCAAAGTTCGGCGGAACTCGATAGTAAGGCAAGGAACATATCGCTGTCACCCTCGAAGCACCAGCGCTCTGGTCATGGGACATCTCGATCGGCGATGGTGGGAGTCCGGCAAGGCGGCGGCTGCGGCGAAATCCGGGTAATAGTGCTTCCGTCGTTGAGTTCGTCGTACTCCGCACCTTCACCAAACTGTTAGGCGCACAGGAGATGTTTAAGGCGTATTTAATGAGCACCGAGGCAAAAAAGACCGTGGTGATCGCTGGAGCAGCGTCATCGTCCTCTTCCTCTTCTGCCGCTTCTCTCGTTTCCTCTGGCAGTGATACGTCGTAACAATATTGAAACACGGTTAGCACCAGATGAGGCCCTGTCTTTCGAGAAATACTCATACTGAAGCGCTTCGCTTACTTAACGTACACGACGAATTGTATAGCGCAAACGGGGTACTTGGACAGACAGAGAAAACGAGGACGGGCGCTACGTACCAACTAGCCCAAGCCGATACCCTTAACGGCTTGGGCTGTCGTAATTTGACTGTCGTAAATCATGTCGTGATCTGTAACTAGCAGTTCTCAGAGATCGCGCCCTGTGAAGACCTCAACGAAAAATGTATTAGGGCACATTTAGGCAAAGAACAGTTGGGTGTAGAATATACTGCGATTTTATGTGGGCTCTGTTCAAAAGAGAACTTTTAAACTTACTAAATGTAGGACTGTATAAATTGTGGGCATTTATTATGCACATCTTCATCTGTACATTATGATGATGATAATGTACAGATTTACCAAGACCTCATATGTGTATATATACTATTTCGGCCTCTCAGTTTTTTGTATCCTACCAAACAAATGGAAAGGGGTAGCCATCGCTAAGCAATTGTGACAACAACTCTTTCATTTATTCTTTACTTCAATAAAAAGAAGACAAATAAAGGTATAGAATGGGTATAGGTATAGCATAAAAAACTCCATGTCAATGATATTTGTTTGCTTTTGGTTTTTTATCTTCTTTGCAACGGTTCCCTTCAGGGTGTGCCAAGTGATTCAGCAACAGGTCTCCGGCACTGATCCCTAACTGATCCCTACCCGTTCCCGCCCTCTCAGGGGGAACACCTATGGACCCGAGACAAGGATTGATGTGCCTGCGAAACAAACATGACAATGCCTGCATACCAACGCATGTGCTCACCTCATACCATACGTACCCTTATCTACACCGACCGTTATAGCAATGCATGCAGACATCACAACGCACCGGCAAACCTGACTCATTTTCGGGGCGTTCCCGAGCCCCAGACTTCGGGAAGTGACGCACGTACCATGCTGAAGTGAGAGGAGTTGACACAGCTCGAACCCTGCCATCAAAGTGGCGGCAGTGGCGAAGGCCGCGGAGGCCGCCTGTCCTAAAGGACTGCTGGTGATCTGTGTCACTATCTCTCCGTCTTTGTTTGATTTTAACAAACGATTTTGGTCATCTTCAATCGTCAAAAGTGACTTAGTGTAGTGCTGGAACCAAGGTATATCGACCCAGCTTTTCACTGTCACAAAAAATGCTTAATTCAGCACCACTGGCTAATACAGTTGCGCGGCTGGCGCCGTTCAAACCTTGCAAAAACTTAGAACCCAGCGTTGGGACGCCTAGACCAGCGCCAAACACCCACGTGTACAGATCATTTTCTTACTATGTTATGGCGCCCTATTTATGGCACACCCTATCATATATTCAAATACGGCGGTGTTAAAGCGCCTGCTAAAGAGTTCGCGTCCGCCGCAGGCGTTGGTTGATGTATATGTGTCCCGGACCCTTAGAGACGGTAGGGAGAGGCAGAGCAATAAATATAAGGTGGAGAGCAGTCAAAGACGGCTGGAGATGATTGGTGGTGCAAACTTCGGGAAAACGAAAAATTAAAGTAACCGAATTTATTGGACAACAAATATCTCTGACTTTGGGCAGTTTGTTAGCACGAGCCACGTGCACTGTGGAGCTGGAAGTGAATGAATTAGTTAAACTTTTATTTCAAGGAGATGGACTGCTCTCTACTGCTGCTGGAGGATAGATGGGGAAGCGGGCCTGGGCTAGTGGGTTGTTGTATGAGCAGAACATATTATAAGTTTGTTCTTCAGGCGTTGTACTTGTTTTCGTCAAATGCTCAATTCGGTCACCCTCGCATGAGTCGGTCGACATCTTTTACACCAATCGTGGCAGGCCATACTGAATACATTTGTTTCGATGGCTTCCTGCACTTCCTTATTGATAGTATTACATTTGCTAGAGTTATCCTGTCACCGTGTAGGAAGTATTGGGTGTTAGATCTTCCTTGTGAGAAGGACAACATACACACGCACGCACGCACGCACGCACGCACGCACGCACACACACACACACACACACACACACACACACACACACACACACACACACACACACACACACACACACACACAATAAGAGTGGTCCACCCGAATTCAAACATGCGGTTTGCTACCCTATACTAGGGGGAGGCGGAAGGGGAAAGAAAGATGGAAAAGGAGCGGACAGAAGAGCAGGTGCGCAAGAAAAAAAAAGAAGAAAAAAATTCGGCAGATCCCACGTACCGTGGGAGTCGATGTTATGCGAAGCATGCGGCGGGTAGGTGACTGTGGCGTAACTTTTTTTTACTGAGCGACACGTTACAAAATGACGCTAAAGATTTGTATAAATTTGTATAAATTGGGTAACGCTGCCAATGGCAACGTGGGTATTACCAACACCAGAAGCGGTAAGCCGATATGTAGTGCTTATACGTGTCCCGAGGACGCACGCACGTTTCACGAACCCGTGTGCATGTGTGCAAGAAGTTCTTGGCAGTTCTTGGACAAGGGCATCTTCACCGTGATCAGTGAGCACCAGCGGCTGGTCATGACTTGTTATAGGATCCGGTCGTGATCGTGGTGACGAGGGGTCCATGTGTAGTGAAGTATGTGGTATAGTAGAGCTGTTGGAATTCGTGGATGCCTGGGTCATTTCGTCGACAAATTGTCTGTCGACAGAGCCGGCGACATGCCGGAACATGAAGCCACCCTTCGCGTTGGGGAGGTATAGGCCGTCGAGGCTGGTAGGCCTGGATAGTGCTACGTAGACCAACATCAGTGGATGGTGTTTGTCGTATTGGTAGACTACCTGGACGTATGTGGCCTACGTAGCCTAGTCTACAACGCGGGTGTCAATCAATCTGGCATCATCCTCGGTCAGCATGAGGCCATCGCCCAGCCTAGTAAGAAATGAAGAGGACATTGCGTCGTTCTGGTGGACGAAGTAACTTTGTAACTTCGACATATGTAACTAACATATGTAACTTTCGTTAATGTATTGCTCCGGGGTCAAGCAATGCTTCAACATAGCTTGCTGAATCATAGGAATACAAACGTAATATTTATTGGACTGCTATGAAAGCGGAGCCAACACTGGAATTACAGACGTTAATCTGATATGGCGCCTGTATCGTAGGAGGGCACATCGTAGGAATATCATGTTGTGTTTACTGCTTTCTTGTAAAATTAGATAGCCAGCACCACAACCACAATTGACGTTGCACCGATATTACGCCTGCGTAGGCTGTTTTTCCAAACCAGTTTATAGACCTGGCGTGGCTCAATGGTAGAATACCTGACTGCCACGCAGAATGCTTGGGTTCGATTCCTGCTGGGATCCTAATTTGCATTCTTTCCATTCGTTGAGTCAACGCTGCTGATGTTGGTTTTCTTTAACGCTGTAGCATTTAGGTTACCAATGTCTGTTCTTGCCGTTCCTGGGTAGATATAAACTGTCAATCACCTGTGGCGCATACCCGTACGCCGCGGCCCGTGGTAAACGGGTATGTGCCACACGTGTCTAGTGGAAAGGGTTTGATGACGTACGCAACAGGATTTTAACGTTATTCATGTCATGACCTGGCAATCATATTCGTCAAATCCTCTTACCCTCCCATGCAAGTTTTGGTCTACACCAAGTCAAGGAGGCGATCATGAGAGCACCCAGACGTAGGCGGCTAGATAGATAGATAGATAGATAGATAGATACGTAGATAGAAACGCTCAAAGTGCCAGAGGTTCGCTAAGAAATGCTTCGCATTTAAAACTGTTGAGCGGGGCTACTACAGTCTGTCCAATAGGCCACTGGCACGCAACAAGTTCAATAAGGCCTTGATATAAATGACGCGTTGTAAGTCTCCTTGACGTAAGAGATGACAGTGCGCGCATCGGGTAGCAGTGTTTGGAATCAAAGCTTGTCTGGATTGGAGACGTATGCGAGGCGTGTGTGGAACGTTCGGCATAACTTTTTGTTCAAGAAAGATATCTTGCAGATGGGAGAAAGAAACTCAGCAGAAATGTAGAATCAGCGATTTTTTTATGGAGTGAGCCACTTCAATTGTAAACCAAAGCTTACTAAGTTCATCTATAATTTCTCGATTCATCAGATTTCTTCCTTTAAATGGTGTTAAAGAAGAAAAACTGTTATAATCGAATTAGTTACTTGCGCTGAAGAAATATTCAAGTCAGTACCACCATGACACGAAGATAAGCAATCCAAAGGGGGACGCAAAATTAACGGTAGGTGGTTACCGTCGTCTTACTGTTGCCGCACCAGCTCTATCTTGATGTCATAGCGTTTGCGACCATCTGCAAGGGAGTAAAGATTTGCTTGGCGACAATGCATAACACTGCATTTCGTATAAAAAATGCAGCAAGTCTTCAAAGCTTTCAGCCGAAGTCGTCAGACATAAAAAAAAATGTTAAATCACCCTTAAGTAAGAATCAGCAATTTTGGAGTCGAGATATAATATTTCGTACGCTTTCTTCTAGACAGTTTTAAGTGCACCCAATAAATGTAAAAAATAGAAGATTTCATGAGTGCACGTAACAGCAGCTTACATTTATTTAGCGTTGTTCTTCTAGTGCTCTTTTCTTTGCGGATCTGTTTTACGGATTTTACGAATCCGTTTACGGATCTTCGTCTTAACATGACTTCAAGGGGGATTAAGGCATAAGGATTTGTGCCGTAATGAGGCACAATCTCTTTCTTGTGTGTAACTGATAACTTTTTCGTATAAGTTCGGCTCTCTCTCTCTCTCTCTCCCTTCCGCTCTACCTCTCTCGTTTTCAGCAAAAATATTCAGAGCCCGGAAAGCAATATTCTTCTCACATTGAACGTCACTGAGGCTAAACGCTGATGCTGTTACTTCTCTCGATTTGCGTGATACTATTATTGAATAAAGAATAAAAGATATAAAACAGAGCTTGTAGGCAATTTCGATGATAATACGGCTAACACTAGGTCACATAAAATCGGCTGCCGTCTTCTCCGACGTTTTCAAACGATAGTAAATGAAGTTTGAGTCCCACAACCAGGCTATTTAGAAGTAGTTTGCAACATCGTCCTCCGTCGCCCTTTTCGAGCAAAGCATAGACTTCTTGTTGCGCAAGACAGATCGCTTATGTCACTTTTCGCTGTGACTGCTTTCCGTCAGCATCATCCGATGTTCTTCGCTATTAACATATTAATACTTCTGTCTGTAGCATTTCTTTTTTTTATGTACTGCATATGCCGCGAAACAGCGACTTCACGTGTGTATCCGAAGTAAACAGATATATTCGCGCTGTCTACTAGTGGTGCCATTAACCACTGTCAGCAAGCAACAACTCACTGAAGATCATTCTGATTAGGACGGTCCAACGCCCAGCAATGAAATACGGTACCGATTCCAAGTGAGATAAGCGTGCGCAGAAACTGATGAAAGGTATATCCCCAGATAACACCACTGGCTTTCCGTTGTGTGCCTTTAACGCCCCCTGCTGATACCACCGCTGCTTCTGACTCAAATGAGCGCTCGTGTTTTTAACCGCTTCTTTTTTTTTATTTTGATTATCCGGCTCGAGCCCACCTTGAGACCTGTACACCTACACCAGCGAACCACACCTACAATGCGTCAATGAAAGGTCCGTAGAAGGACATTTAGGACATTTAGACGTGTGGCTCCTAAATATTCAAGACGTCTTACTCTTTGGTGTCATTGAACACGTGTTCTTGCGCCTGTTTTGAGAAAAAAGCGAACAAAGTGTAATCACCATCTTCGATCTGTATCGAAAGATAAATGTGCTTAAGAGCAGGCTCGGTAGTGTCATAAGGAAAGTGCGTGACTTTTTCGCTATTGCGTTGGTCCCACGTGAGTGGTGTTACGGCAGCGCATGCAGAACGAGTGCTTTAGGCTTTCTATAAGTTACAAGCTAGGAAAGCTTACTTTGCTATTTGCACAACAACAACAAAAGAAACCGTGCGCCGAGAAAGCGCGTACACAGAGTACTCAAGTACAACTGTTTTATAGAACTTGTTTACTAAGCCTAATGTGAGATTATCTTACTATTGCTTCTTTAAGGGAGCGGGGGGGGGGGCTCTCAGACCTGATATACTGATGCACCCAGTAGCGAAGTCTCGTAGCCTATGCAGTAATCGCCAAAAACTCTCGCTTCTAAGACAAAAAGCCGCTGTCGCAGATGCCAAGCTTGTAAAATCTTGTATCATGGTATGCAGCCATAAAAAAGAACGACGATTTACAGCTTCGCTTCTAACATGAGCCATGTAAGTAGACGTAAATATGACCGAAAGAAACGTCAAAGCTGACCAGATGGCACACGCTGCTCATTAAGAGAAGGAACTGTCACTGCTACTTCTAGCGGAGAGTAATTCGCGATATTTAGTGAACGAACTTTGCGGTTGATTGCCCCAATTTCGAAAATGGTACACAGAACTCTCAGTTACATAGTATTGATGCTGGAATTGAATTATGTATAGCGGTTACAATCGCCGATAGGTTGAAACGACAGTTCATAGGCTTCGGCCGGGCGTTGCTTACATATGCTAAACGCTTCAACAAAAGATCACAACTGTGTGAAGATGGTGAAGAGGATAGAGCAGCTTTCATTAACAGTAAAAAAAAAAAGAAGTTTCTGGAGAAACTTCCTAAGTTTGGATAGACGACCAATACTACGAGGAAAATTTTGAAAAGATTCAAAACATCGCTGCACGTTCACGCAGAAGTTCTGGACGAATAAAAACGAAACAAACATAATAATTCTTGCTCGCCTTGTTATTAATATTCGTTCAATACAGCAAGGACTCTTGGTCACATGTTTCTTGCATTTTCGTGTTTATGTGCCATTTACGTCTCAGCACATGACTTTTGTTTTTTAGAGCGCAGCGATCAAGGGAGACCGTATTTGCAACTTACAAACACATGGTGTATGAAGAGTTGTGTTCCAGTACTATTTATGTAGTTCTCCAAATCGCTATGGCAAAAACTATTCCGCAAGAGAAGACAAGTAGCCATCGTCCGACATGTACACCAACCTCTCTTTAAATAGATTCATTTTACCTTAAAAAAAAAGCCTCTGCCACCAACCTAGCACAAAGCCATGACACAGCGGAAGTGGTTATAACTGGTCGACCATTATTATTCGACCTTAACCAACATGTCGTTCACGGACAGTGAACAACATGGCGGTTAAGTGTACATGACACGAAGTGCTCAACAAGCAAGGAAACGCTGCATAAAACCCGAAAAAAAAATTGGGGGACCGTTAAGCTTCGCCTTTAAGAGTTGGACGCAATAGCGAAATCCGGCCCCTATAAATCCGGCCCCTATAACTTCAACCACTAAGTGCATTCTTACACACACACGCACACAGACAAACACACGCGAGCGCGCGAGAATGGTACATACAGGTTTTCGATCTAAAGCAAGAGTCGCATGGCCTCCAAGATACACGCCGCGCGCTTGCCATCTCGGAGGCCATGAAGAGTCTCACAATGCCTCACAGATGGCAGCACATTATCTAGCGTTTGCTGTTTGCTTGATCAACGCCTCTTCTGGAAAGGCGGCATTGGCTTGATATGTTTTCCGATAGATAGACATAGTTGTCCATTTTTAGAGGTGTTTGAAAGTTCGTGTGTGTTTTTAGCGGTGATGGCTGCACTATCCCGGCCTTTTAGGGGCGAAGCTCCTTAAGGCGGCACCCGTTCGTCCCTCGTCGTGCTCGTAGTAGTGAGTAACAAGTCTTACCCTTTGACCTCCAAGGTGGTGCCGGTGGGAGATTTCTCCTGTGCGTTGTTGAACAATAAAAAATTCGCAGCGTGCGCGTTAACTAAAAGCCGAATTCTTCTGTCTCTGTAGAAGTGTAAGTGTTAGCTAAAAGCCGACTTCTTCTGTCTCTCATTCCCATTAGCAGCCATTGTTTACCTCCAAGGTAGTGCCTGGTGAGATTTCTCCTGTGCGTGATTAAACAATAAAAATTTTGTTCAAAACGCCGTTGATTGATGAAATAAACCAACGAAAGACGCCAGATGTTTTGTAAAAACAAAACGAAAGAACGCCAGATGTTTCTAAAGCAAAACGAAAAAGACGCCAGCTGCTTAACGAAAGACGCAAGGTGTTTTCTAAAGCAATGGTTTTCTAAACAATGAAAATTCACAGCGTACATGTAAAATTAAAGTGAGCTGCAAGTCGTCATAACTCATCGAACCTTTAGTATAAACGCGCCCGATCTCACGTCGGTGATGATGTACTGGGCAGAATTCACGGAAGATTCACGGTTTACCGATGAACCTCCGCAGCTTCGCCCACTCATCATCATTCACTCCGTGGATATGCTGTGATTTTTTTTCGACGTAGTCTGATGGCCTCCCAAATCCGCCTACAAATCGCCGAATGGGCTCGTTTTCGTCGTGACACCTGTCGAACAAAATGCGTTAAGGAGACTCCTTCCACTACATGGCATTTATGTAGTGTTTTTTTCCATAGCAGCTGCATGTGAGACGCTGACTTCGTTTCTTGAATTGCAAAAAATGCAAAAGGATGTACCCGATTGGGTACCTCGCATGGAATTGCTGTTGCACATGAAACAATTGTAGACAGGATGTACTCTCTTCTCACGGTTGAAAACCGAAACCCTGCAATAAAGACAAAAAAACAAAAAAACATCGTGGCTTTGTGGTCGAACACCTGCTTGCCACGCGAACGGCCCGGGTTCGATCCTCAATGGCACCGAAAACTTTATTCTTAAATTTATTTGCTTATTTCTCGATTTTTCGCTCACGGACGATTTTTCGCTCACAACCAACGGTCCCGACGCCGACGGCGGAATTTCTGCGACACGAGCTCTCTAACGCTATCGCGTTAAAAAGCAGCTAAGTAGCGCGAAGCAAAAGTAAGGCTTCGGTCGCATAGCCTTAAACACCGGTAATCAGCTCAAGCTGCTCCTCAGTAAACGGCTTTCTGGGCCACCAGAGCCGGTCGCCTTAAGTGAGAAAAGCACTGTTCCACGTTGATTCTTTAAATAAATGTTTACTATTTCTCTCCAGCGTTAACAACCACATTGTAGTACTGTTTATACTCATGTGTCTAATCGACACGAGGCCGTGAAACGAACCCACGGTCTCATGATCGTCAGTGCCGCAGCGTAGCTATACTCAGCCACCGTGGCTGAGCGCATGCTAGTGTAGGGACTATATCTTGCTGCGTCACGCGAGTTCCTTGGCAGCCTTGAAACGGGAGCCTGATGACTCACCCTTACATTCCATCTTATACAATCAACTTCAGAAGGGTGTCTTGCTGGGCGAGTTAGTACGATAACATCTATAATCGCAGCGCAAAATCCACAGACACAGAAAAGGAGCACCCCACACAGCGCTATTGTTTCAGAAGCCTTGATTATACAATCAAGGGGCCAAGGTCGAAGGGAGCTGCATTTAAAGCTGTATTTGAAAAATGCTTTACGCAGTGCGTCTAATGGAACCGGAACGCGAAGCGGACTGTAAGAGTCGCCAGTGAAGGATGGGTGCTGTCGCGGATTCGGCTCCGCAAGATGCCACGGTTCCGGCACGCATTTGCAAAAGTGCCCGACCATCCAGAGCGAAATGTAATGCAGACAAAACACGAAGGCCGAGTTCCGCGCCCAGCGCAGCTTAAGCCGAGTGGAGAAATATTAAGAAAAACTATGTGCTCAGTGGGAAAACATGCTGCCAAAGAGCACGATGGCCGACTCCGTTGTTTTCAGTTGGAGATGCGCCTGGTTGTGGGCCAAAAACAGAGCCGTACGCCGGATCGTTCCTCGAAGTGGGCATGCGACAAGAGCATTGAGCTTGAGTCTTTCTACAGACGCAAATAAAAGAAGCAAAGAAAAAGAAGCGGAAAAGACAAAATACTTTTTAGAGACTTAAAACATCGCTGTAGTAATAGAGCGCAGCAAATGGCCACTCTCGCTGGAGCACAGTATTCGCCGTCTTCATTCTCTCTTCTTTCGTCACGAGCGGCGCGGAACTATCCCTAACGTAGCCTACACAAAGCCGCTCGTACTTGGCGATGAATCACCAATGCCCATTCTCCAACGTCTGAGGAATGGACCACAAAGGTCCCGTCATAAGCGCCAACAGCGCAGAGGGACATCTATCACGTCGCCAAGTGTTACTCGCAGTCACAGCGCAGACGATTATTAAAGTGCTTGTTTAACTTTGTTATGTTTTAATACATATTACGAACAAAACAACGTAAGAAGGATGCGCATAAATCGTGCGTCCCCGGATAGAAATTATTTACCCACTATCTTCGAAGTCAAGACAAGACAAATGTGATAAAGCATGTCCGTGCTCTAATTACTAAAATAACAGCAATATAGCAAAGAAAGAACGAAACTGGCACGTTTAAACAAGTACACGGAGGTGCAGGGAGTGCTGTTATCAATTTTCAATAGCAAGAGACATCCACGCGGCGTCGTACTGACGAGTGAGGAGAGGAAGTAAAAACTCTCCACTGAAACAACTACACAGTAGAATAAGCTATAACAGCACGAACACCTAAACACCATTTTGTATACATTGCTTCCACAATCCAGTTCGGATCGTCTCGACGTTCCCCTGAGCTCACTACCGTCAAGGCCTTACCCCCTCTTATATTTTATAGTGATAGAATGATGCAAATTATAATTGTTGATATACCTTCTATTAACAGAAGGTATATCAGAAGGTATGTTGATATACCTTCTATTAACTGCATTGTGCCTTTTGCGTGTACTGTACCTTGAGTCTGTCCTCGAGCGCGACTGCATTTTCTTTTCTTTCCTTTTTTTTCATATCATGTAACGCAACCACCCTGTAACGGCCTTCGGCCAACAGTATTGATAAATAAAAAATTAAAAAAATAAACAGCGTAGCCGTTTAAACTGTCGGTAACTTGGGCTCCGTCGTAAAAAACTATCATCATCATGAACCGGCACGCGCTCTCTTCATTCTCTTTAGAGTGAAGCCGTTTAAGCTATCGGTAACTTGTGCTCCGTCGTGCAAAACTCCTCAGGTGGGTATGCGTCACAGGTGTTGGGCAAGCCCTACTGCCCTGCACCGCAGGGGCGAGTGTCAAACAAAAACGAACACGTGAAAATGAGACAGAGAAAGAAAGAGATATAAAATAGAGTAAGAAAGCGAGAGAGAAATAAACGGAATAACGGCATATAAAAGATACAAAGACAAAAAAAAACGTAGACAGAGAAAGAAAGAAAGAAAGAAAGAAAGAAAGAAAGAAAGAAAGAAAGAAAGAAAGAAAGAAAGAAAGAAAGAAAGAGAAAAAGAAAGAAGGAGAGAGAAAGAAAGAGAAAGAAAGACGAAGGAAAAATAGAAAGAAGAAAGAAAGAAAGAAAATTAAGAAAGAAAGAAAGAGCGACAAAAAACTAGAGAAAGAAATACAGTGAGAAAGAAAGAAATTGAAAGAAACAGATGAAAAAAAAAAGAGATGCAAGAAAGAAAAAAAAGAGAAAGAAAGAAACACATATAAAAATAAAAGAAACAAGGAAGGACGCCCAGTTACG